>NW_016107813.1:402575-408901 GCF_001604975.1 Cebus imitator | reverse complement strand
TTTTTTTTTTTGATGGAGCCTTGCTCTGTTGCCTAGGCTGGAGTGCAGTGGCATGGTCTCAGCTCACTGTAATCTCGGCCTTCCAGGTTCAAGCTATTCTCCTGCCTAAGTCTCCTGAGTAGCTGGGATTACAAGCATGTACCAGCATGCCCAGCTAATTTTTGTATTTTTAGTAGATATGAGGTTTCGCCATGTTGGCCAGGCCGGTCTCCAACCCCTGACCTCAGGTCATTTGCCCACCTCCACCTCCCAAAGTGCTAGGATTACAAGCATGAGCTACTGCACCTAGCACTTTTAATTTCTTTCAAGAAATTTCTCTTGAATTCATGACTGGGCTAGCTGTTTGGTATAGGAAGTCTAGCTTTCAGCCTGTCGTAGCTTTCAATATGCTTTCCTCATTAAGCTTAATCATTTTCAGCTTTCACTTGAACACTTCAAGGCCATTGAAGGGTTATTGGCCTAATTTTAACATCATTGTGTCTCATGGAATAGGGTGGCCCCAAAACAGGGAGAGAGATGAGTGAATGGCTCGTTGGTGGAACAGTCAGAATACACACATTTATCAATTGAGGTCACAGTCTTCCATGGGCATGGTTTGTGGTGCTGCAGCACAATTACAATAGTAATATTAAAGATCACTGATGAAAGGAAACTGTAAAATATATAATAATAATGAAAGTATTTGAAATCTGAGGCGAATTACCAAAATATGACACAGAGACAGGGTGAGCACATGCTATTAGAAAAATGGTGCCAACAGCCTTGCTTGACAGAAAGGTTGCCACAAATCTTCGATTTGTAAAAAAAAAAAAAAAAAAAAATGCAATAAAGCACAACAAAGTAAGGGTGTGCTTATAAACTGTGCACTATAGTGCAATTTGTAATTTTTTTGCCTTACTAGATTATTGCATTTTAGAGTTATTATTATATTATTAAGACTGACACAAGGTCAAGTATATAAAACATTCAAGAAATGCTTGTGTAAATACACTAATAAGTAAACAAATGTTTGAGTTACACTTGCATGACATGCAAAAAAGCATGTTCCATAGCTACTGGAAGCCATTAGTTTTGCATGGTCAAATAGAAGCAGTATACAGAGATATTTCTTGTGCCATGTTTCTAATGTTCAAAGCTTAAAATAAATATTTTCCTCCTTCATTACTAAACAACAAGACTGACTGAGTGGAAAAATTACGGTAACCAGTTACTCTACAAGTCAAGTCTTGTCCTTAGACAAGACAAGCAATGGTTAAGTACTCCTACAAAACGTACTTCAGAAATGAGTTCACCAAATCACTGATTCACACAGGCATTACAAGAATCCCACCTACCAAATTAGGTTTCTGAAACACACTCAATAATCTTTAAAAAGTAAATGTACTTGGTCAGGCCCACTGGCTCACGACTGTAACCCAACACTTTGGAGGGGCAAGAGGGGCAGATCACAAGAGATCAGGAGTTTGAGACCAACCTGGCCAATATGGTGACACCCCCATCTCTATTAAAAACACAAAAATTAGCCGGGCATGGTGGCCTGTCCCTGTAGTCCCAGCTACTCAGGAGGCTGAGGCAGGAGAATTGGTTGACCATGGAGGTAAAGGTTGCAGTGAGCCGAGATCACACTACCACACTTTAGCCTGGGTGACAGAGCAAGGCTCTGTCACAAAAAAAATAGCATAAGTACTTGCCTTACAAAATATATATGAGATTTCCTACCTACCTGCTTGCTAAATAGGTAGCATTCATAAAACAAAGTGTTGGTATTTTAGTACGTCTCAACCTCGGCAATACTAATATTTCTGGCTGAATAATTATTTGCTGTTGGGTCTGTCCTGTGCATTGTAGAATGGTTAGGAACGTTTCTAGTCTCTAACTGGAGCACCCCTTCTCCAGTTGTGACAAAGAAAAATATTTCTAGACATTGCCAAATGTCCCTTGAGGAGAGAAATCTGAAGCTTTCCGGCACCAGAGTTATCAGCATGCTAAACCCAATTCCCAGAGTTTCTGATTCAGTAGGTGAGAGAGGAGTCCAACTGTTTGCATTTCTAACAAATTCTGATTTGGCGTTGATGATGAGGCTCCTGGCCAGTGATCTTACTTAGAGAGTCACCACTCTAAACAACAATGTGCTGTTGCAAAAAAAGTGTTTAAACCCAAAGAAAGATTTACAGATGTTTTGGCAAGGTCATTTATGTTTGTTTTTGTTGGATTCGTTTTTTACAAAATAGCAATAACATTAAAACAAAATCTCACTGTCAGTCTTTCAAATTAAATAACTGACAGTGACATGTTTCACCAGATCATGTTACCTTTCTTACATGTAATACCATGAAGTGAATAAATGTAAACTAAACAACATTACACTTTACCCTTTCTAAAGACAAGTCAAATAAAATTGTGATTCTGCTACAACCATTCAACAATTATAACTGTAGTTCTCAATTAAGATTAAACATTTGGAGTCCAGTCACTCTGCCAAATTACAAAAAAAAAAAAAAAAGACTAAACATAAGCTAATATATACCATGGCTTTCAAGTGAGCATTGAGCAATAAAACAAATGTGTATTTTCCCCATATGAGCTTATTCTGATCATAAGTGAAACCATAGCTTATACTGTTTAAGCAAAGCACAATCCTTACTGAATGTAATTTATTTTACAAGTGAAAAGTAAAAGAGAAACAACACTGGGACAATTTAGGCTAATTGAAGGTATAAAGAATGTTTCTAGGAGAAAGTTTCAGCTAATTGCATGAGTACTATGATTCTCTTTCTTCGTCTGTCTTTGTAGTCTCAGGTTAAAATTTAGAATAGTGTCAGTGCTACATTTGCAAAAGGAAAGAAAGTTAAACAAATTATACTTGATTTCTAGCTAATTATATCAGATGGTGAATATCCAGAATATTTGACATATTTTTATATTTGATATTTATCACCTTTAGCCTAAAGATAAGAAATACGTATTTAACTAAACATTGCATTTCTCATAAAAATAATACAGTAATATATATATGTGTGTATATGTTATAAAAAGTAAATGGGATAATTTGATTTTTCCTTTAATTATTGACATTTTTCTTCTTTTTGGAAATCCAATTCAATACATTCCATGTATAAAATTACAAATCAATGTTTTATTACTCCACATAACTGTGTTAATATGTTTTACAAATATAAAAAATTTCTCTGCTTCATGTCCTCTAAGAAGAAAAGAAACGTTTCCATCATCAAACAAATTGGGAAAACATTGTGTTAGATTACAAACAAACCAGTTTTCCTGAATTCATGCCTTAGAATTTTAATATGTTAAATTGTTTTGTAGATCTCTCTTGCCAGTATAGGTTATATTATCGGTACTTATGTGACCACAGATATCTTTCTGTAAGACTATTTCCTTGGACCAATAGTCTTCAGGATAATCACTGAGAAAGACTACTTTATTTTTATTTTTATTTTTTTTTGAGACAGAGTTTCGCTCTTGTTACCCAGGCTGGAGTGCAATGGCACAATCTTGACTCACCGCAACCTCCGCCTCCTGGGTTCGAACAATTCTCCAGCCTCAGCCTCCTGAGTAGCTGGGACTACAGGTGCACACCACCATGCCTAGCTAATTTTTTGTATTTTTAGTAGAGTTGGGGTTTCACCATGTTGACCAGGATGGTCTCGATCTGTTGACCCTGTGATCCACCCGCCTCGGCCTCCCAAAGTGCTGGGATTATAGGCGTGAGCCACCGCGCCCTGCAGAAGACTACTTTATAACATTTAAGTTATGTCATATCCATAACCACCTTTCAGTCAAGGTAAGAGCTACTATATCTATACTGTAATAGATATGAGAACATTAAAGATCAAAACTTCAAAGGACTTGCACTAAAGCCACCAGCTAAAAGCTTGTGGCATCAAAACTAGAATTTAAGCTCCTGAGCCCAGTCCAAGTTTTCTTACTGTGCTTTGGTGATTGGTAAGCTTACCTTTCCAGGCCAACTGGTGTTCTGAGAGCATAGTCCCTTCATGCACATGTGAACTAGATGCTACATGCAAAATAACAATTGAGGACATAAATACAGTCTGATTAAAATAGAGCAGCTGTGTACTTGAAAGATGAACGATCTCCATGAGTGCTAAGGGGGGCTACTCAGGACATATTACTTGATAGAAATATATGTTTATTGAAGGATGAAAGAACTGGTACAATTTGACTTGATTAATAACTATTGGGCAACATACATGCTGTGAATTCTACCAAGAAATAAAAGATATGTTTTTGTTATGAAAAAAGTGCTACAAAGCACTTTTTTTTGAGACAGGGTCTCTCTCTGTTGCCCAGGCTCAAGTCGTATGATCACAGCTCACTGTAGCCTCAACCTCTCAGCCCAAAGTGAAGCAATCCTCCCATCTCAGCCTTTCTGAGTAGATGGGACCACCAGCAATTGCCACCATGCATGGCTAATTTTTATTTATTTTTATTTTTTGAGATAGAGTCTCCCTATGTTGCCCAGGCTGGTTTTGAACTATTGGGCTCAAGCAATCCTCCCACCTTGTCACCAAATGCTGGAATGTAGGTGTGAGCTACCACACTTGGTCTCTATTTTTTTTTCTTTAATTTAGGGAACAAAACCATCTTTATATTAATGAGTATGAGATAATTTTATATACTTATTTCATATTGTCATTTTGAGGTGAAGTATATTTTTTAAACAAATTAACTCATAAAATTGCATGGATAAATCGGAGCTCTTTTCTTATTTTATAGCTTAATCCGTTTCATTGTTATCTCTCTGAATACATTGTAAGCACTTCATTTGCATATACCATCTTTCTTTCATTTGCAATTTGTTGAATGAAGATTGTATGACTAACCCAAAGGTGGGGATTCAGTGAGAGAGATATGAGCCTATTTGGTGAACTGAATTTAATAATAGCGGACACTCTGGACCAACAGAAAGCTTCATTGATAAAATGTCTTCTCCATTCTGCTATTCCTGAAGTTGATATTTATTAATAGTGTCCTCAACGTGGCAGGCAAGTACAAAGTCCTTGTTCCTATAGTAGTTGTTTTCTAGGGAGACATATTTTGAGAAAGCAATCAAGCTAATACCTTTGTAAAGGTTTGTTGCAGAAAGAAACTGAAACAAGGTCAATGTGATTAGAGTTGGAGAGCAAAAAGGAGAGGTGGGGCACATAAAATTAAATAGGGGCTGGGATACCTGGGGTTTTCTGCAGGGATGTTCGTATTTGATCTTAAGAGCTTTGGAAAGCCATAGAAGGCTTTTAACGAAAGAAGTTCCGCAAGGAGACTTGGGCTTTGAAACCCATTCAGGTTGCAATGCCAAGGAGGACTTAGAGGTGTCAGCGTCTTTGCTGGGGTACCAGTTGGAGATCTGTACTCTTAGAGTTGAGTGGTAACTATGGGAACAGGACAAAATAATACGATTTGTGGAATAAAATTAACATGACACAGCTGCAGTGCAATGTGGTCAAAGTGGAAGAGGTGTCAAGGACACTAGTCTTCCCACTCCCATAAAGTATTGTTCTTATCTATAACATTATTTCTTAAAGGACAAATAATTTCCGTATTCATGTAAATCTGTTTTCTAATTTTCTGATGACGAAGGTCTTAAGATTTAATGACGAAAATCTAGGATTTTGAAATGTGAAGGATACTTCAGTTAGAGAAGCCACGTAACAATTGCCTACTGGTAGAGCTAAAAAAGTCAATTATAGTATTTGAAGCTCCTGGGTTTTAAACATGCGTGTTAGGTGATGTTACCCCAGGTAAAATCTAGACACTCTATGAGGAATTTGTTCTAGTCTGTGTAGCCTACTCTGGCTTTCCATTGGCAGCCACACTCTGCCCCATCAGTGAAACAGTATTTTCTGAACAATAAAGGTGAGTTTATGGAGTCACTGCAGTTAAACTAATGGAAAGCATTGAATTGATCAGCAGGAATCTCAGAAAAGGTTAAAATAGACTCCATGTTATGTTACTGTACAGTAGTGAGTAATGTTAATTGAATTCCCCTTGTGAGATTCTAAGAGATTTTTCCACACGATCCTGTGCTGTATAAAAAGGAAACAATGGCTTGTGGTAAAGTTAATTCAAGCTGAGATACATTAACTGCACCACATTATCGGCTGCTAAGAGTGCTATTAACACACATCACCCACTGTGCATATTTGTGAATTAGGAAGTTTCCTTGTTAATGGAAATGAGACACTTTCCTTGAAAATGCCAAGCACTGTGCATGTTGATATCGTTTTAGAGAACACCAAAAGAGAATAATATTTTTATTCCATGTATAATGTGGCTCCTCTCACTTTTGA
>NW_016107813.1:388864-402462 GCF_001604975.1 Cebus imitator | reverse complement strand
TTAATAGTGGTTGGGGATCACTTGGAACAGAGTCATACCATGAAAACACTTGCTTTCCATTATATGAACCAATTTTGAATTGTCTAAAATAACAGCTGCTTATTACAAAACAGAAATATGCCAGCTAAGGAATCAGGAAACTCAAGTTCAAATCCTGGCTCCGTCTCTGCCTATGTATGCATGCCTGTGATGGTGAGAAGGAGAAGAGAAGTGTTATCTGTGGATAGTGCCAAAAAGTAGGCTTAGTGCTTTGCTCGTGTTCTTTCTTTTGAATTAATTATGTTTTAACCTTGTAATTTATGTACTGCTTTTCTCTCCTCTTGAGGACTGAGGTATTTGTAGCTCAGCAAAAGACAGTCTTATAACTGATCAATAAAATATAAGTATTAGAGGCCAGATGAATTCAGTGGTCTCTGCAATAGCAGAAACACATACAAAAACATATTTATCCTTTTATTCACACAGAAACACAAGACACTTAAGCTATACTCAAAAAGTTAAAGAAAACAAAACTACTGGATTACTTCATATTTTTATTATTATTTATTACAGCAATCACATGTGGAAAAATATTGTAGTATTGTTGTTTAATCAACCCTCTACTTATAAACTCAGCCTATGCATCAATGTATTCTTACAGATATTTCTTACACTTGATCAAACACCAAAGAGCATGGCACTTAAAGGCAAAGCAATAACTCAAAACTATGCTACTGACATTTTCATACTATGTTTGCTGCATTCCAAAAGTGGAACCAGGGTATGAACAGAAATGTAATTCTTCACCAATTACATGGAAACAAAGGACAGTACAATTACATGATTAAAAATGAATTTTATTTATGCTTTCCCATGCATGAACTCTACATATTTCCTCCTTGGTTTGTAAATAGGCTCTAAAGTATTCTTCCAAATGTGTAATAACTTTCATTGGTGAATGTCTCATAAAATTGCAGTTATGTGTGGAAAAAATTAGCTTCCAAAACTCTAAGCTAGAAATAGAGGGGAAGCGACATAAGAGAAATTCGGAAAACATGTTTTCAATTGGCCAAACTCTGTAAATGGCTATGTCACTTACCTAGATTTATGAAGCCATGGGTATAATAAGAATATCCATATCATTCATTGTTGAGTTATAAAATGATAAAGTAGATCTTGAATCATAAATATACCACAAAGAACACATTGCATTATTATTAGTTAAAAATTTAAACCACGTTTAAATACAAAAACCTTATCTTCTGTTGTTTGCATGTAATATTTCCCTTTAGAAATCCCCTTTTTTTGATAAAGAAAAACAAACAAAAACTCTTCTGATAGATATCATGTGGGAGAAATAGTAATAGTAAGAGTTAGTAAAATGGAAAAATAGTTAATAAGATACAGATAACATTAAACCAAAATTAAAAACAGACTATAGAAAATTCTGACCATTCCATAGCATTCCATCCACTCCTTCTGCATGTCATTTTGTCATTTGCCCCAGAGCAGGTAACTGCTCATGACAACCTGTTTCCTTTCTGCCTGGGCACACAAGTCAATAAAATATTTTAGTAAATAAAATATAAGCAGAGACATATGTGCCCTTTCCAGGGTTGTTCTTCATCATTCATACCTCTCATCAAAGCAAATAAAATCATTCAGAGAAGATGGGAGTCCCCATTCAAAGAAGATGGAGCTCCCATCTTATTTGAATGATTTTATTTGCTTCTCTCCTTTTTTCTGTCTGGATACCAAAGCTTGGGTGGGATTATAAACCATGTGTTGAAGAAAGAGGACCTTCTCTCAATGTGGGTCTCTAAATAAAAATGTAAATTAGAACCACACATCAGCCAATCTAGAATTATCTTGGCTTAATTATGTAAGAAATAGCTACTTTTTATGCTTAGTCCGTTATAGTTTTGGAGTTTCATTTTCAAGTAGTTCATCTATGCCAATTAATAATTAACATGCTTCACTCTTGATTAAAATCTACTAAATACATATAGAAAACATATTCTAACATCAGAACGTCATAAGAAAACAATAAACTATTAGACATACACATGCAACGTGAATGACATTTTTGTCAATAGAATTAGAAAACAGGCAATCTCTGGGCATGATGTATTTCTTTGAGCATCTACCAGATGACTAAACCTAAAAGTACTCTCAGGAGACTGTCACAATGTTCAAAAAGTAGAGGCTGTGTAGCTGTTCATAAGTTACCTAGGAGCAAGTTAATTCAATTAGCAATGCTACACTCATACAGATTATTCTCATTTACATAGATGGAAGAGCAATGATCCTTAAGCCACCCAAACAAAGAGAACTTTAAGAATTAGGTATTTGGCTTACTCTGTGTGATTCAAGACAAAATAAGACAGCAACAAATGTTTTTCTTCTTATTTTAGACCGTGTTTGGTCTCTTTCACTGCTTATTAGCACTACCACCAAAATTGGTTAATGAAGGGAATCTGAAATTCAGCACTCAGCAGTATTGATCTATGGAATTGGTATTATTTCCCTCACCTCTACTACCTTGCCTGTATGGCCACTCAATGTCAGTCATGTTTCAACTACATCACTCTAGGGCATGGGCTCTAATTTGAAAAATGGAGCAACCATTGGCAGCAGCAGACACTAGGCTGCATTTACTGAGTGCTGGCAACGGAAAGAAGCCTGAAGATGGCATTTTCAAGCCAACGTTCAGTCTATTTGTTGCTATAAAGAAAACATCTCCAGCATTAAGAAATCTGTATTGCAAAAAGCTGAAGAACATTCATTAGCGAAAATCGATGCTTTGCTTTTCTTCCAAACAAGATTGTTTGCTTTTGGAAAGTGCTGAAATTCTTCACTGTTTTCCAAAATGTATGTTTATATGTTGGTAAATACAATGTTTTGTGAACGGTTTGCTTTATTATTTTACTTGTTGTTTGCTAAGAGTCTCACGGATCTCAAATAAAAATCTTAAATTTTCATTATAACTAATCAGTTTTACAGACTGGTATTAGAAGATGCTGTTTTTGTGAATCAAAAGCTTATAGTATTGCTGTGTAGTCTTTTTTTTTTCTGTAACTATGTGCTAGCACAGCTCTATATATCATTTGTTAGTTTAACATCTATGTTGGACATCTACATTATGCAAGACACTCTGTTACGTGCTGGGAATACAAAGAAAACTTAACACAAGCTGGTTCCTATTACAAAAATAAACAACACAGACATAAAAGCGCTAAAGTTGGACAGTGTTGCTCAGGAGAAGACCTTTTACATAAAAGCCAATCTCAAGCTTAAAAAGAAGGATGGTATATTAGAATTTGTTATAGGTTTAATATATGTCCCAGAGGCCCACTTGTTCTCTGAGTATACTATCTGAACCCAGAAAGATGATATCTAAAGGTGTAGAAGATCAGTAATATTAAGAAAATATGTTCAATTGTCTTATGTAAAATTTTAGTCATGTGTGAAATTGTTTTTAATTTGTTAGACTGATCAACAATTAAACTCATTACTAAATATATAACCAAAGTAAAATAAATCATTCTACCAAAGACACATGCACTCATACATTCATCGCAACACTACTCACAACAGCAAAGACATGGAATTCACAAAGCTGCACAACCATGGTGGATTGAATAAAAAAATATGGTAGCTATACATCATGGAATACTATGCAGCAATAAAAAAGAACAAAATCATGTCTTTGCAGCAATATGGATGAAGCTAGCAGGCATTATTCTAAGCAAATTCACACAGGAATGGAAACCAATGCTGCATGTTTTCACTTATAACTAGAAGCTAAGCACTTGGTACATATGGATATAAAAATAGGAATAGATACTGGGAACTACTAAAGGTAACAGAAAGAGATGGAGGCCAAGGGCTGAAAAATTTCCAATACGCACATGAATATTATGCTCGCAACCTGGGTGATGGGAACATTTGTTTTGCAAACCTGAGTGTCATGCAGCATACCCGTGTAACAAGCCTGCACATGTACTCCCTGAATCTGAAATATAATTTAAAATTATAAAGAATAAATTAGGATTCAGTTCAATGTCATTTATTCTGTCATATTTCCATACTTGCTTATTTGGTTTTTGACTTGTGATTGGTAATCTAAGTCCAAGGTGTACTTTAAATGCCCTGAATACTCAAAAATAAATTTGTCTGAGACAAGTTTAAAGATGAGTCTGTAAATGTGTTCTTATGGTTTTCTTAGTTTACATCAGACATTTGCAGTATCATTTGTAAGTTACATATAGGCATTATAAATAATGACAACTTTATAAAAGCTTTTTTTATTATTAAATGAAAGTCAATAAAATATCTTAGAAATAAAAAACTTTTAAATAATTAAAGTAATGTGCTTATGTGAAGGATAAATAATGGACACTTATGAGACTTAGAGCAGGCCTTGGTTTCATTCTTGGATTCTGATTCCAGCTCCATTATTACTTTTTAGTTCTTTTAGGCAACTCAGTAAGACATTTAAAACTATTCACATTGGTAAATGAGGGAGTTGGATTTGATTCTTTGACTCTTTTTAACAATAAAAGTCTGTTATTCCAAAATAAATTTCCATGACACTCATGCCAGTTTAAACTCAGACGTCTTTTCTGAGGTGTGTATCAGATATGGCTTGTATTTTGCAGCCATCATGACAGGGTTTTGGATTAAAGATATGAGCAGGATTCTATATCCTCAGAAATTAGAATACATATTCTTGTTCTTTTTGCATATTAAAGCATATTTGCATATAAAACACTATTTCCAGCATTTTTCAATGGATAGTTCTAGAATGTAGGTAAAGACTATTCTTCTCCAGAGAGTTAATTGTGGTATTACATCCTTTAGATGCCAAGTCAAGTTTGATGTTAACAGAATACTAGAAAGTTCGATATGACAGATGTAGGTTTAAATACACTTTTGCTGCTTATTATCTGTCTACTTAAACCAATTCGAGGTCTGATCGCTGGGAATGAATCTTACATAGTTGTAAAAATTAAAGAGGCATAATATGCAAAATATCAGATATTTAAGTATAAATGTTAGTGTGCTCATTCTTATCATATGTTAACCTTCTTTCTTTATTTTGCTTTCTCACGCTAACCCTTTCCCAACCCCCCCAAAAAACAAAAGCAAATAGTCCCTTGTTATGCTGCTAATAATGACAAAACTGAGACTGAATAATTTATAAAGAAAAAGAGGTTTAATGGACTCACTGTTTCACATGGCTGGGGAGGCCTCACAATCATGGTGGAAGGCAAAGGAGGAACAAAGGCACATCTTCCCCGGAAGCAGGCAAGAGAGCCTGTGGAGGGGAACTGCCCTTTATAAAACTGTCAGATCTCACAAGTTTCATTCACTATCACAAGAACATCAAGGGAAAGCCCACCTCCATGATTCAACTGCCTCCCACCGGGTCTCTCCCACGACACATGGGGTTTATGGGAACTACAATTCAAGATGAAATTTAGGTGAGGTTACAGCCAAACTCTATCAGTAGGCTATTAAATAAAAACTCTAAATGTTATTATGTGTTAGCAAGTCGAGTTATGATAATTCAATCCCCAGTCAATCCTCCCTTCTGAACTAAATGTCTAGAGGAGTTTATACTCTAAAATAACTGTCAATTAATGAATAAAATTCCAGCTAATAATGGACAGTTTTTAAATACCTCAGGAAGGCTAAACAAATTTTCTATTTAATCTTCTCTCAGTCTATGATTGTCCAATACATCTTACATTTTTACCTCTTTACAAATATCTGGTGGGAGTGGAAGGGGCTGCAAAGGACATAGAAAAGATCAAATAGTTTTGTTTTAACAATTTAACCCAGTAAGAAAACGTGTCCAATGACTGTTCCATTTTCAGGCCCCTTACATTAGCCACAGGGCCCTGAATAGGAGTTAAGAAGAAAAAGAATTGTTTCTCTATTCCTTCAAAAGCTACAATGTAGAGAGACAGAAAAATTATCCACTCCCTCTACATATTTGCTCACAATTTGGAATAATCTGACACTGAAAACTATACTCTGTATTCCAGGAGCCAAAACATACAAGTGCATTATCACTACATGAAAACTTTATTTCAAAGAGATTCTTTAAGAAGATCTGATAGTAGAAATTTAAATTCTATAACTTGTGAAGCTAAAACGAAGTAGGACTGATGCATAAAATTTTGTAATGCACAATCAGTTGGAAAGAAGCACTCAACCTCACTGAGAAAGAGAAACTAACCATCCTCCCACCCTACATCAACTCTACCCCCACACGGATGGTCATGTACTGCCTTGATTTATATATATATTTAAATTGTAATTTAGGTTCTGGGGTACAGGTGCAGATCATGCAGGACTGTTGCATAGGTAAATACATGGCAATGTGGTTTGCTGCCTCCATCACCCTGTCACCTGTATCTGGCATTTATCCCCATGTTATCCCGCCCCAAGCTCCCCACACCCTGCTGTCTTTCTCCTAACCGCCCCAGACAACAGATCCCAGTGTGTGATGCTCCCCTTCCTGTGTTCATGTGTTTTCATTGTTCAACACTCACCTGTGAGTGAGAACATGAGCTGTTTGATTTTCTGTTCTTGTGTCAGTTTGCTGACAATGATGGTTTCCAGATTCATCCATGTCCCTACAAAGGACACAAACTCATTGTTTTTTTATGGCTGAATAGTATTCCATGGTGTATATGTGACACATTTTCTTTGTCCAGTTTATCATCCATGGGTATTTGGGTTGATTCCAGGTCTTTGCTATTGCAAACACTGGCACAATGAACATACATGTGCATATGTTTCTATAATGAGACAATTTATAATTCTTTGGGTATACACCCAATAATGGGATTACTGGGTCAAATTGAATTTCTATTTCTAGGTCCTTGATGAATCGCCACACTGTCTTCCACAATGGTTGAACTAATTTACACTCCCACCAACAGTGTAAAAGTGTTCCTATTTCTCCACATCCTTTCCAGCATCGGTTGTCTCCAGATGTCTTAGTGATCTCCATTCTAACTGGGGTAAAATGGTATCTCGCTGTGGTTTTGATTTGTATTTCTCTAATAACCTCTGATGATGAGCATTTTTTCATATGTTTGTTGTTCTTATGTATGTCTTCTTTTGAAAAGTTGGGTCTGTTCATATCCTTTGCCTGCTTTTGAATGGATTTGTTTCTTTCTTGTAAATCTGTTTTAGTTCTTTGTAGATTCTGGGTATTAGCCTTTTGTCAGATGGGTAGATTGCAAAAATTTTTTCCCATTCTGTTGGTTGCCAGTTCACTCTAATGATTGTTTCTTTTGCTGTATAGAAGCTCTGGAATGTAATTAGATCCCATTTGTCTATTTTGGCTTTTGTTGCCAATTCTTTTGGTGTTTTATTCAGGAAGTCCTTGCCTATGCCTATGTCCCAATGGTTTTGCCTAGGGCTTCATCCCGGGGATGCAAGGCTGGTTCAACATATGCAAGTCTATAAACGTAATCCACCACATAAACAGAACCAAAGACAAAAACCACATGATTATCTCAATAGATGCAGAGAAGGCCTTTGACAAAATTCAACAGCCCTTTATACTAAAATATCTTAATAAACTAGGCATTGATAGAAAGTATCTCAAAATAATAAGAGCTATTTATGACAAATCCATAGCCAATATCATACTGAATGGGCAAAAACTGGAAGCATTCCCTTTGAAATCTGGCATAAGACAAGGATGCCCTCTCTCCCCACTCCTATTCAATATAGCACTGGAAGTTCTAGCCAGAGAAATCAGGCAAGCAAAAGAAATAAAGGATATTCAATTAGGAAAGGAGGAAGTCAAATTGTCTCTATTTGCAGACAACATGATTGTATATTTAGAAGACCCCATTGTCTCAGCCCAAAATCTCTTTAAACTGATAAGCAACTTCAGCAAAGTCTCAGGATATAAAATCAATGTGCAGAGATCACAAGCATTCCTATACACCAATAACAGACTAAAAGAAAGCCAAATCAGGAGTGAACTCCCGTTCACAATTACTACAAAGAGAATAAAATACTTAGGAATACAACCAATGAAGGATGTAATAGACCTCTTCAAGAAGAACTACAAAATACTGCTCAAGGAAACAAGAGAGGGCACAAACAGATGGAAAAACATTCCATGCTCATGGTTAGGAAGAATCAATGTCGTGAAAATGGCCATACTGCCCAAAGTAATTTACAGATTCAACTCTATCCCCATCAAACTACCAATGATCCTCTTCACGTAACTGGAAAAAACCACCTTAAACTTCATATGGAACCAAAAGAGAGCCCGCATAGCCAAGTCAATTATAAGCAAAAAGAACAAAGCTGGAGGCATTATGCTACCTGACTTCAAACTATACTACAAGGCTACAGTAATCAAAACAGCATGGTACTGGTACCAAAATAGAGATATACACCAATGGAACAGAACAGAGCCCTTGTGGCAGAGCCACACATCTACAACCATCAGCCTTGATTTTTTTCCTAAATTGTGGTAGTGAGTCATGCCCCTTGTGTTTGAAATTCAGCCATTAGGTTTCATACAGGATTTTAATATATTTTCTACAGGATTCACTAAAAGCCATTAAAAAGAGAATACCTTTGAGTTTAATATTTTAAAACTTCAACTTATTATTCATGTGGATGAGATTATAGACAGACATAGGATCTTAAGACATCTATTGTATGACACTTGCCATCACTCTATTAATAATGTTCTCAGTGAGTGCACCTGTGGCACATGGAAATAGCCTTGATATATTAAGCTTTACTCAGTTTATTTTTCTTGCAATCAGGCAGATCATTTAGTAAAAGTCAGGCTCTAAAACCAGAATGTCAGGAGTTCCCAAGTTCAAATAATTACTGACTTTGTGATAATCAAGTTATTTTGCTTTTCATTGTACCATGTTTCTCACTGTAACATGGGATAAGAGTATAAATGTCATAACCTTATACAGGTTAAATGAATTAATATATGTAAAGTGCTAAGCATAAAGCCTGGAAAGGTAATGCATACTGTACAAGTATGGCAATTCTATTAATTAAATATTGAAATTCTTTTATTTTTATTTATTTATTTTTTTTTCCCATTTATTTATTTTATTGTATTTTAGGTTTGGGGGTACATGTGAAGAACATGCAAAATTGTTGCATAGGAACACACATGGCAGTGTGATTNGAACATGCAAAATTGTTGCATAGGAACACACATGGCAGTGTGATTTGCTGCCTTCCTCCCCATCACCTACATGTGGCTTTCTCCCCCTGCTATCCACCCCCAGCTCCCCACCCCCCACCGTCCCTCCCCTATGTCCCCCCAACTGACCCCAGTGTGTAGTGCTCCCTATTTTTATTTTTTTTGAGACAGAGTCTTGCTCTGTTGCCCAGGCTGAAGTGCCATGGCATGATCTTGGATCACAGCAGCCTCTGCCTCCCAGGTTCAAGCAATTCTCCTGTCTCAGCCTCCTGAGTAGCTGGGATTACAGGTGTGTACCACCATGCTGGCTAATTTTTTGTATTTTCAGTAGAGACAGGGTTTTTCCATGTTGGTCAGGCTGGTCTCAAACTCCTGTTCTGCCTGCCTCAGCCTACTAATGAAATTAACTTTTAATGAGCTTCATTTATACATGTTTGTTTGTTTTCCCCAATAAACTCTAAGTATTAAAAGAGCAGATATTTGTCTGTGCTTCTATATCATCAGTGTTTAGAGGTGCCTGACACAGCCTGCATGTTCAAAAAATATTTGCTGAATAAGGTAAATAAATAACTGAATTTAAGTTTTAAAAAATTACTTTAAAACTATGGGGACTCTTGGTTACATAATAATAATTTAGAACTAATAATAACACAATTGTTTATCAATCAATTACTATATGCCAAGCCTTGAATATATATTTAATAGGATCCTATCAAGATTCTTAGTGGCAGTATCAGTATTATCTGCATTTTAAATATGAGGAATCTTATAATTAAAAGGGTGAATTATAAGCTGCTCAGGATAATTCAGTAAATGTTGAAGCTAGGATTTATGACCAAGTCACATTATAAATGAAACGTGATTTTGCTCTCATTGACAAGAAATACTCTCTTTTTCAGATTGCTACAGAAATCTTTGTGGCATCAAAATCTAATAATTGAATTGAATATAAAAATTAGAAGTTTTTATTTCAAAGTATAAAGTTTAAACTATTTTCAGAAATGCATTTTCAGTTAAATCTCCACACACAGCAAAAGGGACTCAGATGTTATCCCAGGAACAAGCAAATCCTTAAAAAAGTGAGTTTCATTGATTTTCATCTTGGCTGAAGGCCATTTTGAAATAAGTTGGTATGTAGCTCATAAAACATAGAATAAAAACAGGCAAACTATGAAAAGGCCAAGTTAGAATTATACAGCCGTTAGGACTTTTTTGAAGGAAAAAATACACAGTCTGCCATCAAACATAGAATAGGAATTAATTATTGTTTGGTTGATGAGGAAACTAATCAGATAATTACCATCTATTTTTATTTTTTATTTTTTTTTTATTTTTAGAGATGGGATTTCACCATATTGGTCAGGCTGGTATCAAACTCCGAACCTCAGGTGATCCGCCCGCCTCAGCTTCCCAAAGTGCTGGGATTATGGCATGAACCACCATGCCCAGCCCAATGACCATCTATTTAAAGATGTAATTGATGCAGGTCTATTAAAGACAGGAAGAATAAATGAAGCATTTTCTGGATTTTTTGAGAAAAAGAATTTAGAGCAAAGTAAAAGAGATGAGATTCCAGAAGCAAATTTGTAATATGTTTATCAAAAGATTATTTCCCCTTTATGTCATAAAAGAAGATAATATAAAATGATAAAAAATAGACAAACACCTTCAATACTAAGAACTGAATGAAAAACAGCCACAGTCATATATGCTGTCTTAACTGAATTGCTGCCTAATTTGTTGCACCAAACCCCATTAGGGGGACCTTTAGTTTAATAAGCATTATTTTTAAAATGAAACATTAGAAATTCTGTAATAGAGAAGGTTAAAACTTTTGGAATCATATATGTGATTATAATAAAAGTAAACACACCGGGCACGGTGGCTCAAGCCTGTAATCCCAGCACCTTGGGAGGCTGAGGCAGGTGGATCATCTGAGGTCAGGAGTTCGAGACTAGCCTGACCAATATGGTAAAACCCCATCTCTACTAAATTACAAAAATTAGCTAGACGTGATGGTGGCCACCTGTAGTCCCAGCTACTCGGGAGAGTGAAGCAGGAGAATTGCTTGAACCTGGGAGGCTGAAGTTGCAGTGAGCCTAGATCTTGTAACTTCACTTCAGCCTGGGTGACAAAGCGAGACTCCATCTAAAAAAAATAATAATAAATAAAAATAAATGCAGATATTGTACAAAGTGAGGGGATTTATAAAAAAAAATACAAGCAAAATGATGAGAGCAAAATATGTTCATTTAATATTCAACAAATTTTATTAACTATCACCTAACAGAATGCTAGGGTAAAATTGGTTACTTCTTCTTTTGCCTAGTTTATAACCTAGTCAATATTAGAGAAATTTTCCAACAATTCAAGATAAATAACAGATATTACAGAAACATACTGATACAGATTTGTAAGACAGGTTTAATAGTAGGGCACAACATTTTGAAATTTAAAATGTTTTTTGTTTATCTGCTCTGCATATTTCTCATTTTCCTGAGTGTTATAGGAATCCATTTAAGAATATGAAGTAAATCTGAGGATAAAGAAGAGACTAATGCATAAATTGTATTTTTAAACAAATTTTAAATTGTCAATAACCAAGAGCACTTAAAATACCACACCATTCCTGAAAGTCTCCCTGAATTAAACAAGTCTCTAGACAGCTTAGTTTCAAAAATTATTTTAGGCTCAACAACATGAAAATATCTAATTTGAAATAAACATTAATAGAATGTGGTTACTTATAAAATTTTCCACAAGTAAAATGATGACTAACTGTATTCTAGAAACTGACTAGAGATCTGGCAGTTTAATAATGAATAAAAGATAATTTCTGCCCTGCTCATGCTCATAATTCAATCAGACTATGAAAGTAACATAGAAGGAAGATAGATTGAGGCAGAGAAATATGCTACACAATTAAGTTCACATGGAATCACAGAAAAAGATGCCTTTAACTGTTCTAGGTAAAGACAGGGAACAGGGAAATCTTCCTAGATAGTTGCTTTTATAGCAAGGAAAGGAAAATTTCCACCAAGTCATATAAGAAAGGTGGACTTTCTGGCAGAGGGAACACATATTTAAAAATCTATATTAAATTTAGGGATTATAAATGAGCTCAAATAATTAGGAGTGCAGGGTCATATGAAAAATTTATATTCATTAAATTTAGAAAACCAGGAGTGTCATGTTTTGAAGATTTTTGGTCTCATATTTAACGAGTCTGAGTAATAGGAAACACTTAGCTGATTGATAATGGGTTTTAACATGATCACTTGAGCATCAGTATGGAGAGTGGTGTGCAAGGAAGAAGAAAGGGGCCAGGGAACCCAGGAACCCAGAAACCCATGTATTCCAATGGCGAAAGAAAAAATGTATAGAAGCATGAAACAAAGCACTGCAGGTAGGGAAGAAGGGAAGGGATGGATTGAAGTTATCCTAAGAAGTTGGATATGAAAGTACATTTTGGTTAAATTAGAAATAGGGCTAAATGAAAATGGAAGAATCTAGGAGAGTGATTCGACAACATTCACTGTCCCTATTAAACATGCACATTTAAGGCCAGGCGTGAGGTCACACGCCTGTAACCCCAGCACTTTGGGAGGCCGAGGCAGGTGGATCATCTGAGGTTGCGAGTTCAAGACCAGCCTGACCAACATGGAGAAACCCCATCTCTACTAAAAATATAAAACTATCCCAGCATGGTGGTGCATGTCTCCAATCCCAGCTACCTGAGAGGCTGAGGCAGGAGAATCACTTGAACTTGGAAGGCAGAGGTTGCAGGTGAGGCAAGATTGCACCATTGCACTCCAGCCTGAGCAAAAAGAGTAAAACTCCATCTCAAATAAAAGAAATATATATATATGTATTTAGACACATGCAGTTTTTAGCTAGAATTTCAGATACTTTTCTCATATACTCTGACAATCAATGAAATTCAATTCAAAGTTGAATCAGAGAAGCAGAACCAGTAGGATATTGATGAGATAGATAGACAGATAGATATAAAGATATAGAGATATGGAAGAGATGATAGAAATACATAGAGATAGAGAAAAGATGATAGAGATAGAGCAATAGAAGAGATGATGGAGACAGATAGAGAGAGAAATAGAAGAGGTTATAGAAATAGATTAGATAGAGTTATAGAAGAGATGATAGAGATAGATAGCTAGATATATGGAGAGAGACAGATAGATGATAGATAGATAGAAGATAGAGAGTTAATTAACTAGAGAGAGAAAAAGGAGAGAGAGATAGCAAAGAATTGCCTTACCCATTTGCTGGGTTGGCTAGGTGGATCCAAAATGTGCAGGACAGGCAGTCAGGAAGAACAGAATGGAACTCTCAGGCATGACTGAAGCTGCTGTCCAGAGGTACAATTTCTTTTCTTTTCTTT
>NW_016107813.1:370612-388808 GCF_001604975.1 Cebus imitator | reverse complement strand
CTCACCGCAACCTCCACCTCCCGGGTTCAGGCAATTCTCCTGCCTCAGCCTCCTGAGTAGCTGGGACTACAGGCACGTGCCACCATGCCCAGCTAATTTTTTGTATTTTTAGTAGGAACGGGGTTTCACCATGTTGACCAGGATAGTCTTGATCTCTTGACCTCGTGATCCACCCGCCTCGGCCTCCCAAAGTGCTGGGATTACAGGCTTGAGCCACCGCGCCCGACCCAGAGGTACAATTTCTTTTGGATGGAAGTCTCAGTTGTGCTTCGGCCCTTTCAATTGGTTGAATTATGTTCTCTTGGATTAGCAAGCCTGCTGTCTTACTTGAAGTGAATAGATTGTTGATTTTATTCACATCTCCAACATATCTTCACAGCAACACTGGATAAGTGTTTGATTGCATAACTGGAGACTTTAGTCTATCCATGTTTTCATGTCAAAGACCATCATGCTATCAACCTCAATCTAAAAAATCTCTGTTCTCAAATGACTCCAGATTTCTTATTTAGGAAAATGGAATTATTATGCTGCAATGAATCAAAATGGGAGAAAGAAAAGGAAAGCATATCAGATTTTTTGGTGGCAATAGTCATATTCTGGATATGATTTTGAAGCCACCATGGAAGATTTAAAAATAAAATATGTTTTAACATTTTAAATGAGTGTTAAAATGCTGACATGACTTACTAATGTGTAAGAAATAACTTAAAAACACCTTTCCCTTAAAGTAGTTTTGTGTGAAGGAGAATATAGGCAAGCAATGATAGGAAACCTGGGTTTTACTTCTTAATATGTCACTAGGAAATACGGCGTTTGGAAAAGATATGTAACTTGTGGATGTCACTGTCCTATCTGTTAATTAAGGGAGACAGACCAGATTATAATGCATTGAAATGATTTTTTTTTCAGTATGACAAATAATTCTTCTCAAAGTTGGAAGTAGGTTGCTATTTAACACTTCACAAAATGCTTACAGTCAATAGTAGATGAAGTGCAGATAAACATAGATAAAAGGTTGGCAAAGAGAGGAGAGAGATATATTAAATGATTTATCTGGCTATATCTAATTGTTAATCAGTTATTTTTGTTTTTGCTCAGTGTAATAAGTTCTACATTTGTTGAAAAACATTGGCACTTAATATAGTCAAAATTTTGAAGCAATATGCTTTTAGAAACTCAATGTTGCTCTTGCATACATCTTTTTTTACATTAAACATTTAAAAAATTTAATAAGAGGAAGAGGAGGAGAGAAAGATAAAAATATGGAAAATGTGAAAGTGAAGGAGAATAGCTACCAGAAATAGAAATCTCATAGACACAAAATCAATTTTGGTTAATTTTGCTTTTACAAAAAATCATATAAAATCATTGTGATAATAAATTATTTCATTCCATTTAAATCTTTTCTGTGTAGGATTTCCTATACCAGTAGATGATTGGTCGCTTAAATGTATTTTGTGTCTGAGCCATTGAATTCGTACTTTATTCTACAATGCTATCAGCAACATAGGTGGTTTGCTACAAATTCCAGTTGTATTTGTGCATAAACTATATTGATCCCAATTCCATAATTTTCTAATTATCAGTCACTGCCAACCCATTTTCTGGGATACAGATATGCCACCATAGGTAAATGTGATACTGAAGTAGTTGGGGCCAAAGTGATATTACTGAATAAATATTTTTTCTCTGTCTACACAATTTCTTTCATTTCTCTCTGTGGTTCTTCATCACATCTTAGCAATACTAATGAATATTTACAGGAAGGTTTAGTGAGTAAAAGGAAAATCATTATCATCGGAGAAATCACAAAACTAAACTCAGTTCTCTAGGTTTGGTTTTACTCAGGCATGAACAAACTCATTACACTTGAATGCCCTTCAAAATTTACATTAATGATATTTACTAAACTGTACTTTTTCAAGTGGCCCAAGTTAGTCTCCTGTATTTTGTTTGATGATGACCAAAATGCGTTTACTAAATAATAATTCATGAAATGGACCCTTTATATACTTACTTTGTTTTTCACAACCATATTAATGATGTACCCAATGTCAGTGAGTACTGGCAGCATAATACAGATGGAAGATTTATTTGGTTGTGTTTTGTTTTATTTGGATATTAACTTACACATGAATCTCATCTAGGCCTACTTTCTTTCAGGATTTTAAAATCTGACTTATTAATTTGCCCGATTTGTCAACCACTATCAACTTTAACTTCTCTGCCTAACAAAGAAAATCAAAGATGACATTGATCCAAAATGATGCATATTATAAAAATCATGTTGATTTTGCTAAATAATGCATTTCTGATTTGTCTACATTGCAGCCGTTACTATATATATATATGAGCATTCATTCACGATGTTTGAAATAATGAAACCCCTTAGTCCTCCATCTTCCGTTAGCTGTAGGCTGTCATTTGGATTAATTGTAAACAGAATTGATGATGATATTATCAAAGATGCTACTTGCTTGTAGGGACAGCTAATTCCTCTGTTATAATCTTTTTGGAAGCTATGAAAGGCTTAAATGCTTAATCACATTGGAACTTTAATCATCTAGAAGGCATTTTAAGATTTGAAATAACTGAAGTTACATTAAGATAAACGAGAACTGATTCCATTTTCTGAAATAATATTAAACTAGACAATACCTTCTATGTGTTGTATACTTATCTTTCTTAATAAATGTTTACATTAAACATTTAAAAAAATTAATAAGACGAAGAGGAGGATAAAAAATAAAAATGAGAAGGAAGAGGAGAGAAAAGATGAGAATACGGAATATGTGAAAGTGAAGGAGAATAGCTACCAGAAATAGAAATCTCACAGACACAAAATCAATTTTGGTTAATTTTGCCATTGATGTACAAAAAATCATATTAAATCACTGCGATAATAAATTATTTCATTCCATTCAAATCATTTCTGTGTAAGATTTAAATGGAATGAAATTTAAAGGCTCATATCTGAAAAAAAAATTTCAAATTGTTTGTATATACCCAATTCTCTAGGAAAGTAAACCTTAAGTTTAATTGCAAAAATACAAAAGCAGCAATAATATAAACTAAAAAAAAGACATCATTTAATATGATGCCAACACAATCACACCAATACAGAACCCAAGCAGTCCCACACCACCACAGAAAGTCAGTGAGCCAAGATTGAAGATTAATTTGCCAATTTGTCAACCACCATCAGGCTATAAAAGACAACTTTTCTGTGTGTGTGACGGAGTCATGCTCTGTGGCCAGGCTGGAGTGCAGTGGCGTGATTTTGGCTCACTGCAACCTCTGCCTCCCAGGTTCCAGCGATTCCCCTGCCTCTGCCTCCTGAGTAGCTGGGACTACAGGTGCCTACTACCACACCCAGCTAATTTTTTTGTATTTTTAGTAGGGATGAAGTTTCACCATGTTGGCCAGGATGGTTTCGATTTCTTGACCTCATGATCTGCTCGCCTTGGCCTCCCAAAGTGCTGAGATTCCAAGGCAAGAGCCACCACATTCAGCCTAAAAGACAACTTTCACATTATATGATTAAAAAGTTATAATGGAAAAGCTCAAGTACTGAAAATCTCCCTGCTACCACTAAGTCAAAATGCCTAAAATATTTCCATAAAGTTATTTCTTTTATTTAAACACTATGCCATCCATAGTCCACCATATGCTTTATTGCTTCTGAAAGATTATAGCTATCAATATGCCAGCTTCAATCAATTTGCTTAATGATTTGCACCAGTATTTAATAACTTTGTGTGATAATCATTATTTTCATGGTTAGATTTCCTATTCTCCTGCACTCTATAACACAAGCTTCATTTCACAATAGCTGTAAACACAAACCAGGAAAAATGCCCAGAACTGTAATTAAATACTTTTAGACATAAAACTTCTGACATAAAGACCTCTTTTCACCTCCACTGGCAAAGGGTGAAGTGGGCTATGATACTAGGACACTAGGAGTGCTCTGTGATCTTTTTCTCTCTTTCTTTCCCTTAAATCTGGACTTATACAGCCAATATTTAGGTTATAAGCTATATGGAGTCCACATGGCCCCAGAGTGAGATTCAATATAATTAACTACACATATGTAGCATTATAGAATAAAGAGAGGTGAAATGACTGGTCCGTAGCCTCCATCACAAAGGGTGGCATGTGCTAAATGACCAGATTGATAAATTTGGGGTGATGGTGGTGCAGGGGGTTGCATATCCTCAAGGTTTCAACTTGAATTCCAGGCAATGAAACAATTACTATGAATGGTTATTGAGAATATACTAATATATCTCCTTCTCTATTTCTATCTATCTTCCTATTTATCAGTCTCTAAAATGAGTTTAGATATGCTTTGCAGGAAGATGGCAGGCATGGTGTTACTCTGTGTTAGCCCAATGTTGGTTGGCTATGTTTTTCACACGCTCATTCCAGCCAAAAGATGCACAACATTTAGTAATTACATATGCAAAGCCCAGAGTCCAGGAGCTCCAGTAAGTTCTGTTAGTCAGAGCTTCTCCACGGTTTTCAATTTGTGCTACAGATAGACAATAAAACAGTTTACATGGAACAATGGGTTAGATTGGTTTTGAAAATATTTATTTATCAGAGGCTTGCAGAGAGTAGTCATTTTATTTTTTAATAAAACAAATCCAATTTTAAGAAAAATACTAAAGAATTCATTACACGTTTTAAAATAACATGTTCAAATTTAAATGAGAAAAAGTGTGCTTACATCAGTGAATATGATTTTCTTTTACAGTCAAAGTAGCTATTTAAAATACCTAATTAGAATTCTTTTTTATTTTGGCGGGGGAGCGGGGTGGAGGCGCATTTAGACAGAGTCTTGCTTTGTCACCCAGGCTGTTGCAATGACATTATCTCAGCTCACTGCAACCTCTACCTCCCAGGTTCAAGTGATTCTATTCCTCAGGCTACTGAGTAGCTGGGATTACAGGCTCCGCCACCATGCCAGGCTAATTTTTATATTTTTAGTAGAGATGGGTGTTCACCATGTTAGCCAGACTGCCTTGAACTCCTGACCTCAAGTATTTGCCTGCCTCAGCCTCCCAAAGTGCTGGGATCACCAGGGCCACTGCACCTGAACTGACTAGAATCCTTAATGAAGATCTGTTCAGATTTTGCAAAGATACTTTTAACAACAAAAACTGGGTTACAAAGTCAATGATAATTTTTAAGCAAATCTTCGAAATCATTTAAAAGTTTATATTTTTAAATACTTATTTAAATAGCATAAGGTTTTTTGCTTTTATTACGTAAAAGTTTCTATTTTGGGGTGGGGCATGGTGGCTCAGGCCTGTAATCCCAGCCCTTTGGGAGGCTGAGGCGGGCGGATCATGAGGTCAGGAGATGGAGACCATCCTGGCCAACATGGTTAAACCCTGACTCTAATAAAAGTACAAAAGATTAGCTGGGCGTGGTGGTGGGCGCCTGTAGTCCGAGCTACTCAGGAGGCTCAGGTAGGAGAATCGCTTGAACCAGGGAAGCAGAGGTTGCAGTGAGCCAAGATCGTGCCACTGCTCTCCAGCCTGGGTGACAGAGACTCCAAGTGAAAAAAAATAAAAAAGAAAAGTTTATATTTTTAAAATTTTGTTTATCTTATTTAGTTTACTTTTATGGAGAGATGTAATGTTAAAATGTACTCTTCAAGTTAATGTTGATTTAGACTGAAAGTCTGTGTCTAGAAGAAAATGACAAAGCTTTAAGTCCAGGATAAGCATGCCTTGTTATAGCAGTCACTGGGCATCTAGGTTGGAAGCCACTGAAAAGGCCTTCAAGACAGACAGAAGCATGTAATAAATGTGAATCTAGCCATTCTGGTGATCTCACTAAAGCTCTGCCTGCCTAGCGCTAGCATGGCCTTTCTGCCCCCTACTGGACAGGCTGCTGTTCATGTGGCATAGCATGCATCTCCAGCACCTGGACTTCAAAAATGTCCAGCAGCTCCACAGCGACCATGCTTTCTGGTGGGCAGAGGAGCAAGATGAGGGTAGCTGCTAAAGCAGATAGAGCCTGCTGCTTGAGAATGTTCAGCCCAGAACAGTGGAACTGAGGTTGTTCATCATTCTTCCTTCCTGCTGGGATGGCAGGGAGTTGCCTCAGACCCTTTCAGCTAGAGAAAATCTGTCTGAGACATCCCTAAGGAAGTCAGTACCTGGGATTATGCTGCTCATCTATTTAGGACAAATTTGAGGGCAATATTTCACTGACTAGGAGGCTCTATTTTATCAATAAATATTTCTAATAAAATATGCTCTGGAAGAAAATATTCAAAAACATCATTATCATACACCTTTATTTTAAAATGCCAGGCATAATAAATCTCCAAAAGAACATTCTATCTTGGAGAAATTGGGTGGAAATTTTACGATTGGTCTGGGAATGGGGGAGCAATCAGTCAAATTCCAGTTGATTTTAGAAATTGTTTATGCAAAAATAGTTCCTGGAAAAAAATGAGTATTTTTGTAGATTAGCAGCCATAGTTTTGGTAATTTTCACTTTATCAAGTGATGTGAGACAGAAGATTTAGGAGATAAAGTGCTGTGTGAGAAAGTAGGGAACAAAAATGAGTTTTCCCTCAGCCCTTCTAAGTTCTTAGTTGGAGTGGATCCCTGTAACAAAAGACAGAAGAACAGTGGAAAAACAAAAGTTTTACTAACACATAGATTTTTATATATACCCCAATGATAATCAGTAAATCAGTAGCTCTCAATGACATGGCTTTGAGTTCTGGTTTACATAGTATCTTTAACAAAGAACAGTCCAATTTTAGAGAAGCCATGGGTCAAAAGGAAAGGGACTTTTCGGTATCTAAGGACAGCAACTTGTGGAAAGGCAAACAGATAGTAGAGAGTGTTACTGTAGATTTCTCCGGTGCCATCTGCAGACCTGGAAGGGTCTGAAGTGACCTACAGTGGTTAACCTTTGTTCTTCTGGATAGAAGGGGGAGGTGGAATTTTTCTTTTTTGCCTTTGTAAATTTCCTTTCAGTCATAGAGCTTTGCCATTTTTTTTTCTTTTGTAAATTTTGTAAATTTCAGTCATAGAGCTTAGCCATTTTTTTTAGACACAGACTCTGTTTTCAATCTAAATTTTTAAATATTTATTTAAATAATGTAAGTTATCAACGGCAGTTTGTGGAAAGGCAAACAGAAAATAGAGAGTGTTAATGTAAATTCCCCTGGTGCCATCTCCATGCCTGGAAGGGTCTAAAGTGATCTTCAGTGGTTAACCTTTGTTCTTCTTGATAGAAAGGGGAGGTGGGATTTGTTTTTGTCTTTGTAAATTTCTGTCCTGTTTTTAGACCAATAGAAGGAAGGCAGAGAGCTTTCCAACATTTGTTTCTTCTTAATTGCCTTTAGTTCAAGAATTCTTATGCCAAATAGGCATATTTTGAGGTGGCACAATTGAGTGACTCTTCCACAAAAGGATGGAGAGAATAGCTGTGAGAAGAAAGGCCATATGAAAGCCACAAAAGAAAATCCTCAGTCCTTCAGGGTTTCTCACAATATCACCATAAGTATCTGAAAAAAACATATGTCAAAAGTTTTCACTTTTCTAGCTTCCTTAACGTCTTAATCCCAAGGATCGGTTTTGGTAATCTAAACCTGGAAAAAGAGGAGAAAAGAGAAATAAAGAGGGGAGAAAAGTGAAAAGACTCTGTTGCTCACTTCTGGTATGAAAGATAAAAAATAATGATTTATTTCCTTTGAGTCAATTACTGCCATGTTATAACATTATTTTTAATTTTACATTCTAGACTTTTATGCTCTCTCTCCACAAAATAACCTAAATGTTATTTAAGAATTATCCAAATAGAATTTGAGTTGAGTAAAATAACATTACAGTTAGTGAAAATAATTCAGCCTTTTGATTAAGCTGAATATAGTTTGGTTCTGTCTTCATCACTTTAAAAAATATATTGGTGAACAAGTTAGACCTCAGATCCTCATTTAGAAAATTGCTTTTGTGGTTGAATCTGCAGATTAGAAGGGTAATATGCTTAAAACTCACAAACAGGGTGCTAGCTTATAACAGGCATTGCAAAGTAGGGGTTTATTCCTCTCTCTTTTCTCTTTTCCCTTCCCCTTATCCTTTCGTTTTGATAAGATCTAACCAGGTGGTGGGAAAAGATACTAATTCTGAATCATGCAAAAAAGCATTTACTCTTAAAAATACTCATATCTTCATCTTTAAGCTCCTCATCCTTTCTTGCTTTTGCCCCTTTAGCAAAATCCAGGGGTGTTTTTGTTTTTTCTTTTATGTGAATAGTACACATACTTTTTTCATTGTTAGTAAAACGCAATGCTTATTAGAGTTAATTGGGAGCGAGGGGCCCATTCATCAACTAAGCAGTTACGTACTAATCATCTAAACATTCAAGGCAGGTTCTAATAGTTGGGACTAATCAATGAATTAAACCCTGTACTTAGGGAACTTATATTCTAGAAGGAAAAACACACCATAAGCAAGTAAGAGTATGATACAAAAATATGTAGCAATAAGTGCTATGGAGGAAAATACATCAGTGCATAAGATGGAGAGTAACAGATTTGAAGAGGGCTAGAACTGTTATTAAAGAAGTCTTTTAAGTGGTATCATTTGTGCCTAGACTTGATGAAGTTAGCGGGAAACAATTGGGGTGTTAAAGAAAAAAATTATCCTGGCCAAGCATAGTGGCTCATGGCTGTAAACCCAGAACTTTGGGAGGCTGTGGCAGGTGGACCACCTGAGGTCAAGAGTTCAAGACCAGCCTGACTAACAGGGTGAAACCTTGTCTCTACTAAATACAAAAAATTAGCCTAGCATGGTGGCGCATGCCTGTAATCCCAGCTACTTGGGAGGCTGAATCAGGAGAATCACTTGAATTCAGGAGGTAGAGGTTTCAGCAAGCAGAGATTGTGCCCTTGTATTCCAGCCTGGGCAAGAAGAGCAAAAGCCTGTTTCAAAAAAAAAAAAAGAAAAAAGAAAAGAAAAGAAAAAAAAACTGTCCATGATATTTGTTAAAAATATTTGTTAAAACGGTAAGGTCGACTTTATTCAGCAGGGACTCCTACAATGCTGTTTGGTAGTAGGGAAAAGAGATTTGGTTCAACTTGGAGTCCAGTGAGGAAAAGTGGGGACTTACAGCCAAGGAGCAGAGTAGGGGGAACCGTGGATGGAAAATGACTAAGAAGTAGGGTCATTCTTTGCTAAACTGATCTAACAGGATATTTTTTTACTGGAGCCAGGTGAGACTGGTCAGAATAGAGCCACAGAATTTTCTGTAAACACACTCTTATGATTCTTAATAAAACTGAAATAAGTGGGCCAAAAGAGAGCCCAAATTCAGGGATTAGTAAAATAGAGGACTCTCAGGAGCCTGAATAGAGTTACGTCAAGAAAATACCATTTGTCATGAGGCAACAGTAAATGAATATTTACTGTAATATAGTATTACATGTTCCCAATACACTGTAATATAGGATTACACGTTCGCATCCAAGACTTGTTTGTATTTTGGCGGATATACTCTACCTGAAGAATTCAGTATGCTGAGTCAATCAATATGCGAACAAACATGCAAATAGGTCAAACTTCATGAATTTAAAAAAGGAGCCTATCCAAAATTATAAGCCATCCCTATAAATCCTACTTTATTAAGCTTTGTTAAATATAAAATGAGCCTCAATTGAGAAAACAAAAATCTAAATTGCTGAGATACTAGAAATTTTGAGAATGACTGTGGGAGAAGAGGAAAGGGAGACTAGTTCATAAGGAGCAAAAATGCCTTGCAATATGGTAATATAAAATATTTTAGGAGGACGCAACTGATAATTTTTCTTACTTCTTGCGTTATCCAATCAACTAGTACTGAAATGCCCTGAATATGTGAAAGCTTCAATTCCTCCCAGGTCTCTTTCCATTGTGTGGCTCAGCAGGTATCTTTTTAAAGGTAAAATGTTCTTAGTTGTCATTAACAATAGTGCAGCTCTGTGACCACTGTAAGTGCTTCCTTTGTTCCCTCTGGAACTTTCTCTGACAGTTTTTCAATTCTCACTAGTAAAATTGAATCTATCTTTTCCAACTTTTCATCATTGGGTAATTGCATTCCTATTTGGATAATTATCTACTTAATGAGAAAATTGCATTTCTTCTCAATTTCTGCCATATTCCTGAGAACCAATTTATTTAGTTCAGTAATAGTAAAGGTCAACCACTAGAAATATTTACCCTTTCTTCTTAAATCTCATATTAGCCTCACAGTAATACAGCTATATTTTTTATTATTACTAATCCCTTCCTTCTAAGAACACTAGATACAGTCAAATCTGTCTTTGATTAAATGCCTATTGTCTTTTTCTTCAAGTTCTAGAGAATCATTACTTTTTGAATAGTGACTGAACGGATGGATACCTTACTTCCTTTGGTTCTGGGCCTAAAAAATTGATTTTTATTTTAATACTCAAATTAAGCATTCCTATTTGGTAATTTGGTACATAGAAGTTAGAAATTACATTTAAAAAGACTGTGTCCTGCATTGCATTATTTGTACTTGAAGTTGAGGACATAATTATTTTTCAAACAGGTAAATTGTGAGGAACAGAAGTTTATGTGTCCTCAGAAGTTAAAAACCTTTTATATAGTTTATGAGCACACAAATTGTGCTTATCAGATGCCACATCAACATATTTCTAATAATGGTGTTATGTACCCTTTCATCAAAGTAATTTGTTAAACCCAGTTAATTTTTGAGGAATATGATTCAACAATTCTGGGTTATATACAAAATCTTTGTAAACTTTTAAAGATGGCACAACACTAAAGTATTTGTTTTTGTTTTTAAATATTATCCTTGATAAATATTAACCTCTCAGAACAAGGTATACACCATCTTAATTTTTGTGATGTAAAATAATAAAAGTTAAGTTAAAATATTATATAAAAATTTAGATAATGTGGGCCAGGTGTGGTGGCTCACACCTGTAATCCCAGCACTTCGAGAGGCCGAGGCAGGCAGATCATGAGGTCTGATGATGGAGACCATCCTGGCTAACATGGTGAAACCCCATCTCTACTAAAAATACAAAAAATTAGCAAACATGGTGGCACCTGCCTGTAGTCCCAGCTACTTGGGAGGCTGAGGCAGGAGAATGGCATGAACATGGAAGACTGAAGTTGTAGTGAGCCGAAATCACACCATAGCACTCCAGCCTCAGTAACAGAGCAAGACTCCATTTCAGAAAAAAAAAAAGTACACACACACACACGTATATATGTGTATATGTATATAATGATGCATACTACAATTATAAAGACAATGATTTAAGACTAATTCCTATCACTTTCTTTTTTTGTTGTCTTGGCAAGTTACACAATTTCTTTGAGGTTTAGTTTAGTACTTGTAAAACAAATGCCAGCCTCATAGAATTATTGTAAGGACAAAATATAAATATATTTAAGTTGAGTACGGTGGTTGAGAGAGTGTGAATATGTGATATATTATATGTCGTTTATTTACTTATTCAACAAATATTTATTAACTATCCATGCCTCCTATGGGTAAAATAGAAAATACAGGCATACAGTGGCAAGCTAATCTAGTAGATAAGAAGGAGGAGTATTATTGTAAGGTTAGTAGTTAAACTTTAAATGGTTAAGGGCTTTAAAGTTTTAAGGGCTTTGATATGAAAAGGTAATTGACATGCTTAAGAGACAATAAGGAGATCATGGTGAGTAGAGATGGAGTAGGAAAAGGTAAGTTGTAGCAACTAATGTTTATTGAACACTTACAACATACAAGAGATATTGTAAATTCTTCACATTTATTAACTCACTCTTAATAATCTCAGTGATCAATTTATTATCCCTGATGAGGAGAAGAGAGATTAAATAACACCTGGTAAATGATGGAACCATCATTTGTACTTGTAGGGGTGAAAAGAACTTCCCCTCTGCCTCTGGAAGTATGATAACTGAATCTGCTGGAATAAACTGGTAATAGATAGATTAACAGGAGAAAAAGGCATACAGTTGTATTACTTGCAAGCACCCCATAGTCCTACAAAATATGAGACTAAAAAAAGGGCCAGATGGTTGAAGTTTCAATATTCTCTACATAAGAGAGAGAGAAGTAAAGGGTGTAAGCAATTTTAGAGAAGGGGTAAATGATATTTAGAGGTGATCGGTGCATCCAAATTTCCCAGACAATAGCCTGGGAAAATGCTTTTCTGGACTCTGGATGAGTAACAACTCTAGACTTCTTTCTTGTGAGTTAATCTTCCCAATTTGATGAGATTCTAGGGAAAGGGCTCGGGACAACTGCATTTCTTCTGCGGGAACACTTCGTGGTCAGGTAAAACAACTTCAGAGAAAGTTCCTCCCTGATTTGCTGCTCCCTGGGTTCTTTTGAAGTCAAAAGCAGCATATTTTGGGGCGTCATTTCCTGAGCTCACCCAAACTAAGAAGTCAGGCTCCTGAACCTGTGCTCTTAATCACTGCATGATAGCAGATGGAATCAGAATTGTGAGGGTAGGGGAGGTCACTGCAAACAGGGAAGATTTTTCTTTGGGATTAAAAGCCATTTAAACATTGTGAGTAGAGAAGTGTTATGATTTACCTTTAGTTTCAAGGGGAGCATTTTGCCTGTCTGGTTAAGAATGATTGTAGTGGCAAGTGCAGAAGCAGGGAGAACAGTTAGTAAGCATTTGTAATAATAAAAGTGAGCAATGGTGGTAGCTTAGACCAGAGTGATGGTGTTGATGAAATATGCTAAGAAATGGTTAGAATCTGCATACAGTGTGACATTAAACCCTATGGGAATTCCTGGCAGAATGATTGTGAGGTATGATATAGTGTATTCAGGGATAGCTCTGTTGTCAATCTCAACAACTAGAAGGATGTAGTTGTCATTAATTGATGTGGGAGGATGTGGTCTCAGGGTGAAGGTGAAGAGGATAGTTTCAAACATGCTGTATTTCAGATTCCTATTAGACATCCAAGGAGAAGTATTGATTGCCTTGCTGGATACTCAAATCTGTATTCCTTAGCATATAAATAATATGTAAAGTCATGAAATTGGATGAGATGACTATAAGAGCGAGTATAGATCAAAAAACTGAGAGGTCTAAGGGCGCTTTCAGACTTTAGCAGCAGGAAGGTAAGAAAGAAATAGAAATGAGAATGAGAGACGCTAGCTAGCGAAGTACAGTATAAGAGGAACACAAAGATTGTGATATCATGCATGCCTGTTGCAGTGTTCCTAGGAAGAAACAGTGATTGTGGTAAATGTTGCTGAAAGGTCCTGTAAGAGGAGGACTGAAATTTGGCCATTAGAATCAGCAGGATGGAGGTCATTTATAACTCTGAGAATAACAACATTCGTGGAATGTTGGAGGCAAACAAAAGGGAGACAAGCAAAGAGAAAGAAAGAGACAAAAGGAACTAAAGGGTCTTTGAATAGGCCACTATTCCAAGAGACTTACCATAATGAGGAGCATAAATAGTGCACCTAACTTCGCTATTTGTCACATATGAAATCAAGACACGTTGCTTTATTCTAAAGGTGGTAAAAATCTATTTTTATGGTGATATGGATGATCCAATAAAAGGGAAAAATTGATGATGCAGAAGGAAAGAGAAAATACCTAGGGAGATATCCTTAGGTAGCTGAAAGCAGACGAGGTTTAATGTACCCATGGATGTGTTTGGCTTACAATCACAGGGAATGCATTTACAGGAAGAATCGAGAAGAAATAGTACAATATAGGCTAATACGGAGAGATAAGGAGATGTAGTGGTGCCGGTGTGTGAAATCGATGTTCTTATTGCTTCTATTTAATATTTCCTCAGCATATAAGAGAAAAAGAAAATGTTATAGATGAATATAATATAAGTAGAGAAAAGCAAAGACTAAGAAAAACATATTATAATTACTGAACAGCATTACTAGACCACTTGCAGTCAGTAGTCTTACATTTAAAATAAAATATGTTAATGCTAACATGATTTTATGTTTTTCTATAGCTTTGTTCAGTTGCAAGATCTATTGCATTCCATCAAAATTTCATCATAATCGAGTTAAGCTGTGCATATGTCCATCTAGCTAGAGCTGTATTTCAAAGGTTTATTGTTACCTAGGTGTAGTAATGTGACTAAGTTTGTACCTAGCGATGTGAGCAGAAGGGTACGGGGAACTACTCCTTCAATTGTTTAAAATAATATTGTTAACCTACATGATCTCTCTTTCTAGATTATATGAATTGAGCCATGAGCATGCACATGACCCAGAACCAATCAGGAAGGTGAAGACAAGGCCCTATCTGTGGGGAGAAGAAAAAGGAAACCTAGATCTCTGAATGTCTGCAAAGAGTGGAGGAAGACATTGATGTTAAGCTGGCCCTTTCATCTTGCTATCTTTAGTTGAAAAACAATAAAACTTTCTTTTGTTGCATTCTTTATATTTGTCATGTCTCTTTTTTAAAACAGCGTATCATTTACCCTGACAATCAAGTGAGAATGAAAGCTAAGACAATAATTTAATTTTAGTTGGGTTTGGAGTTTTGCTAAAGAGCGAGGACAAAGTAAGAGTGGTGGTAGAGCTCAGGGTGCAGACATGAAAGACATAATAATGAACCATGAGTTTTAAGTTGTGTAAAAAAGGAAGTAAGGACATCAGTAAGAGATAGGTAATGGTGGCAAAATTAAGTTATATAGGGTCAAAATATTGTGAAAATTAAATTTCGAAGAAAGAGAGACTAGAGAGAGAAGGAAGAGTGGTAGAAAATGGAATATTTGAAATTGAGATTATGAAAGGTACAATTATTCATAATGACAAGATTCAGATCATGACCATAAAATTACTTAAACTGAGGTAAGGTGAATGTTATAAGAACCTGAGAGGCAAGAGTGTTTGCTTTTGATCAGCAATCTAGATATTGAAAGAAGCTAGAATTGTAATAGGCAGTGTTGGGAATAGTGACATTAAAGCAAGAGTTAAATTTTCAAGGAATAAGAAGCAATGACCAGCTAGGCATGGTGACTCAGGCCTGTAATCCCAGCACTTTGGAAGGCTGAGGTCGGTAGATCACGAGGTCACAGGAGTTCAAGACCAGCCTGGTCAATATAGTGAAACCCCTTCTCTACTAAAAATGCAAAAATTAGCTGGACATGGTGGCCAGTGCCTGTAATCCCAGCTACTCAGGAGACTGAGGCAGAAGAATGGCTTGAACCCAAGAGACAGAGGTTGCAGTGAGCAAAAATAGCCCAACAGAAACCCCGGGGAAAAAAACAAGACTCTGTCCAAAAAAAAAAAAAAGAAAAAAAAAAGAAGCAGCAGCAATGACCCAAAGAAAGATTGCTAAATGATTTCAACCATGAGAAGTGATTATTATTATATTATGTGTGTTTAAGCCTTACGTCAGTTAACCTATTTCAAACTTCATAACCATGATGTTCCTGATAACATACCTTATCTTTTACTTCATTTTAGGAACTAAGTATTAAGGATATTTCATAACAGAGAAAGAGAATATACATAGAACTGTGGAATAATGACAAGCGTTGAATTTTAGAAAGGTTATAATTTGTTCAAATAACAAACATTTTTATAGCTGGTGTTCTGAGTTTTTCTTTTTTAGCACAAAGCAAAATGCCACTGTCAGCAAGCAAAAGCAAATCATTTGTATCACAGCAAGGAACAAAGATAATAAACCAATAGTGTGAGCCAACCACAACCTCTTTTTCTCTGATCATTCTCAAAACTAGAACCTGGTAATTAAATAGAACCTGGCTTATTTATTGGATGCCATGGAAGAGCAATTCAAGAAAAAAAAATTTGTAGCTTAAGAGAAAAAAAAAACAGATTGGGTACCTGAAATCACACTGTAATTGATTAATTTTAGAGAGCTACGGAGCGTTCATTTTAATGACAGCTTTCTGACAACTTTTTCAGAAAAATACTAGCATTTTTTTCATTGATAAATACTTACATTATATTTTAGCATCACTTCTTAAGGAATAAGGTGTCTAATTTTTCTCTTGAGACCTTGAGATTATCTTATAATAGAACCGGAGGGAGAAAATTGGAATCTTGGTCAAAGAGTACAAACTTTTAATTATCAAATAAATAAGTTCTGGGGATCTAATGTACGGTATGGAGATTACAGTTAATAATACCATGGTATTTATCTGAAATTTGCTAAGAGAGCATATATTATGTCCTCACCACTCCCGTACACACAAATCTCTATGTGTGGAGATTTATGTGTTAATTAGATTGTGGTAATCGTCCCACAATGTATATATATATTGAGTTACCAGGTTGTACTCCGTAAATAAATACTATTTTTATTTGTCAATTTTCAGTCAATAAAGCTAAATTTTTTTTTTAATTAATAAGGAATTGGCTTAAGAAAAGTCTGGTAATTCACAGGCCTTTGTATTGAAGCATGCGTAACAGGGGCACAGGTAGATGGTTTTTGCATTTTTTTTTTTTTTGTCTCCAAGAAATGGCTATACTTGGTCATACTCTTAAATTACCTTTTGATGTGTGGAACTCCTAGCACTTTCAAGATGCCCTTCTATAGTGAAAAAAGGGTCTTCCAGTTTAGGCTACTGTGGGGGCTCAGGAAACAATACCCCAAAATGAAAGTCTCAGAAACAGCTCTCTCTAACCTCCTTCCCTCCTGTCTCTGGCCCCTGATTCTCCCGTGAGTCTAACCGTAGAAACTAGAAGCCTTCTTCCCTAAGGCAGTTCATAGAAACTAGAATCCCTTTTCCCCAAGGCCAGCAATCAAATCTAAAAATAGTAACTCGTGCCCCAACCCTCACCTTTCAGCGTACAAATTAGCCACAAAGAAATTATTCAACTGACCTTGTTTGACTGTAGGTCATAAGACCCCCATCCCAGAGAGGGTCCTGCCCCATTCCCAGGAGGATGGAATACTACACAGACAGGTCAAGAAAAATCTGAACAGACAGGCCTTGCTGCATTTCCCCACACAGTCTACTAGTACTGTATTAGATAATACCCTTGTTGTCCAATCATATTTCTGCACAGCTGTTCATACTTAATTAAAACTAAACATAAAAAAAGTTTCCCTGTATCCTTGGGTCATCATTCTGAAAGCTTTTGTGTCATGTAAAACAACTATATATATATATATATATTTCTTTTCTTTTCTTTTTGATATGGAGCCTCCCTTTGTCACCCAGGCTGGAGTGCAGTAGTGTGATCTCTGCTCATTGCAACTTCCACCTTTAGGGTTCAAGTGATTCTCTCCCCTTAGCCTCCTGGATAGCTGGGATTAATGTCACCAGCCACCACAACCAGCTAATTTTTGTATTTTTAGTAGAGATGTGGTTTCACTATGTTGTTCAGGCTGGTTTTGAACAACTGACCTCAAGTGTTCCACCTGCCTTGGCCTCCCAAAGTTCTGGGATTACAGGTGTGAGCCAAGATACCTGGCCAAAATGTCAGATCATAATGCTTTTTAAAAGTTTGCCTGCATAGCCAAGTCAATTCTAAGCAAAAAGAACAAAGTGGGAGGCATCACACTGCCTGACTTAAAACTATAATACAAGGCTACAGTAATCAAAACAGCATGGTACTGATACCAAAACAGAGATATAGACCAATGGAACAGAACAGAGTCCTCGGAGGCAACACAGCATATATGCAACCATCCAATCTTTGACAAACCTGACAAAAACCAGCAATGGGGAAAGGATTCCCTGTTTAATAAATGGTGTTGGGAAAAGTGGCTAGCCATGTGCAGAAAGCAGAAACTGGACCCCTTCCTGACACCTTACACTAAAATTAACTCCAGATGGATTAAAGACTTAAACATAAGACCTAACATCATAAAAACTCTAGAAAAAAATCTAGGCAAAACCATTTAGGACATAGGCATAGGCAAGGACTTCATGACCAAAACACCAAAAGCATTGGCAACAAAAGCCAAAATAGACAAATAGGACCTAATGAAACTCCACAGTTTCTGCATGGCAAAAGAAGTCATTAGAGTGAATTGGCAACCAACAGAATGGGAAAAAGTGTTTGCAATCTACCCATCTGACAAAGGGCTGATATCCAGAATTTACAAACAACTAAAACAGATTTACAAGAAAAAAACAAACAGGCCCATTCAAAAGTGGGTGAAGGATATGAACAGACACTTTACAAAAGAAGACATACA
>NW_016107813.1:342748-369287 GCF_001604975.1 Cebus imitator | reverse complement strand
GGAGGAAGGCAGCAAATCACACTGCCATGTGTGTACCTATGCAACAATCTTGCATGTTCTTCACATGTACCCCCAAACCTAAAATGCAATAAAAAAAAAGTTTATGAATTTGTATTGGCCACCACACCCAGCCAAAACAATGATATATTTGCATGCCTTTTCTTCAATAACTCAGCGTTTTGTCCGTTGATTTTCAGTGAATCCTTACCTTCATCCTTACACTACCTCATAATTAAGAACACCATTAGAAATTTCAGGTTTTCTACAAAGGAAACAGATAATTTAAAGAGGGAAATTGGTAAATTACACATTGCTTTAACAAATATGGAAATATAAGCAGGAAGGAAAGAGCAGACAGTGAATATGCATCTAAAGGGAAAATTGTGACGATATACACCCAAAGGCAGTACACAGTACACTTATCCTAAAATTATAGGAATAGAAAGATATCACTGAAGCTGTTCACAGGAAGAGGAGAAGAAGAGGATAAGTAAGAGCTTTGTTGGCAAAGTTAGTCAGTTTTCAAATAAATACATATTAAATAAACAAAGGTTAAGATAATGTATAATGCATTTAAAATGAATGCCCTTTAAATCTAATAATCCCGTTCTAGAGTTAACAGTTAATAGCTTTGTGTTTACTCTTCAAAAATTATACATGAGAAATAGAATTTAATTTTAAATGATAATACATATAAAACTGCAACAAATATGAAGCCTAGCACGAACAGATCCACCAGTCAAAGGAACTCTTTTGCAATTCCGTCTGTCCCTTAGCTGTCTTCCAAAGATAAGAGTGGACACCAATTAAAGCTTATTTATTTAACCATTCCCTTGATTTTATGTTTGTTTTTGAGAAAGGCTCTGGCTCTGTTACCCAGGTTGGAGCACTAATGCAATCACAGCTCACCGAAGCTTCAACTTCCTGGGCTCAAGTGATCCTCCCACCTCAGCCTCCCAAGTAGCTGGGACTACAGGCATGTAGCACCACACCTGGCTAACTTTTGCATTTTTTATAGGGATGGAATTTTGTCATGTTTCCCAGGCTGCTCTTGAAATCCTGGGCTCAAGACTTTCTGCCACCTCGGCCTCCCAAAGTGCTAGGGTTGTAAGCATGAGCCACCAGGCCCTGCCTTCCCTTAGTGTGCTTTATATTGTTACCAGGTATGTTGTCTCCTCAAATGATATATGTTTTATTCTGCTTGTTTTTTTGTGATTTGATTTTTTAACTAATTTTCTAGTAGTGGTATATGTTGGTATGTGTAGCTACAGTTCTTTCATTCTAAATATTGCATAATTTTCAATTTTTTGAATATATTACAGTGTATTCATTCTCTTCTTGGATATTTGAGTGTTTTTTGTTTGCTATTATAGATGTGCTGCCTCAGTCACTCTTGTGTTTGTCTTCCGGTGGGGCTGTGCTAAAGTCACTGTAAAGTACATACCTTCTATAAAGTGAAATTGATGGGTTATATAAATTGGCATGTGAAACAATGCAGAAGATACTACAAAATTTTAAAAATTATTTTTTAATAATTTCACTTTTACCAGAACAGATATCACAGTTCTCATTGCATCACCTGAGATCTCATTCCCATCTCCTGGTTGTACAGAACAAACAGGCAGACACTGAAAAACTTGTATTTAGTATCTACCAAGTCTGGCACTGTTTTACTGGAAGGATTCAGACAATTATCACATGAATTAATAACTTTGAACTTTGTTATCTGATATTATCAAGTCTTCAAAATGTTTGTCAATGTGCTGGGATTAAGATTGTCTTATTGTAGTTTTAATATTTATTCCCCTGATCAATATAGAAGTTGAAAGTCGTTTCATGTATTTAGTTGTCAAATATGATTATTGGAGTTATATCCCAATTCTAATGTTTTGTGAAATGTACTGAAATTATTTTTAGCTTATGATTTTTTTTTAATTTAGATTTAAGAACACATAGCATATCAACATCTATGTGTAAAGAAAGAAAAAACTGCTCTGAAAATTGCACTAGTAACAGAACGTAAAAATAATCAGACAGTGTAACAAAACAAAAACAAAAATCAAATCAAATTCTAGCAAATAAATCTTTTTTTAAAATGAATCACTTTTCTGAAGGGTTAAACAACAGGATAAACCCAACTAAAAGAAAATTGGTGAGTCAGTTATTCAGTCTGATAAAGTATACATTATGTAGTACAGACACTATGAATAATGAAAAGAATAAGAGACATGGAGAGTAGCTAAAAAGTTTCAACCTAAAAGTAATCAGAATTTTAGAAGAAAAATAGACAACATAGAGACAAAATTCAAAGAAATATTGATAGCGCCTTTTCCAAAATTAAAGGAATTAATACTTAAAATCTGCAACTCTTGTTGGAAAGGGTCAACTCCTTTGCTGAGAGATCTTGATAACACTGTCAAGTTTCAAAGAAACACAAAAAAATACGTGATTTTAGAATCATGTGGGAGCTTAGAAATTATAGAGTCCCAAGCCCTCGCTCCATTCATAACTGTTAGACATATTAAGACACATGGCCAGGGCCCCCCACCACTAGCAAGCAGAAGAGGAGTGCACAGCTGCAGGAGCTTCCACTTGCATTGACTCTGACATGAATCACGTCCCTCGGAGCTGCTCAATGCATCAGCTTATTCATTGGTCACAGGGAATGGACAGACTCACACTTTTCTCAGGATTTAAGAGCATAGACGCAAATATAATTCATGTTGCTATCTCATTCTATAAAACAAAATTGTCTCCTTCTTAAAGGACATAAATATTAACTAGATATAATTGTTAAGAGACCCTATCGATTTAAACCTTACACTTAGTTGTGACAAAAAATAACTTCGAAAGGGCAGAATCATGATTTCTTCCTTTTACTTCTAACCTTGGTCAATTGAAGTCTTGTTCGAAACAGACTCTCCACCATAGCTTTATTAAGCCTCTAGGTGCTGGGTGAAAAAAATCAGGCTCATATGTGGAAAAACCATTAGTGCTATTGATTGGGTCATCTAGCCCCAGAGAATTATTAAATGTGTTATATCTGAGCTCTGCCTCCAGGACTTGTCCTATGGAGGTGTCTCCTTTCCTTCAGAAAAGGAAGAAGTTTTGTCTGAGTTTCAGCAGACATGATGTTTTATTGTTTTTTCAATAACTGATAAATCAAAGAGACAAATTACTAACTCAAAAAAGAGAGCAATTTGATTCTGAAACTGGTGGCAGAGGTTGGAAAGACATGGAGAAATGAACATTTTTCTTCTGACTTTGTCTGATATATCTCCATGATTGCTTTGTATAAGGTTTTGGATCTCTACTCTGCTATAGATTTTGCTCACAAGATAAAAAAGATAAATCATTTTCTTTCTCCATTGTAGATCTCTGTCATACCTAAGTCCCTCAAAGTTTCTTAAACTTTATTTTGATCTCTAGACATACAATAGGCAATCTTATAAAAAGAGACATCAATTTTGTGATAGAAAGACTCAGCTTTAACTCTAAATACCAATGTTTTTGTTCAGATTTAGATATTGCTGATGGGAGAGGGGTGGGAGACCCTACCCTTGTTATCAAGCTATTTGCCTGTTTCAAATATTACACAACTTGAATAACCTTAGCATTTTGTAACGTTCTTAGATATACTTCCTTGTCTCCCAGCTGTTATGTTGAAATGTAGATTACAATAGTTAAATAAGAGGAGAGAGCAGGGTTCCATCGTGCTCTCTAACTTTGAACTTGAAAGCCAATGCAGTTGTCTGGTATCTGCTTGCTGTGAGGTAACCTCAAAGGCAAAGTCGTTCAAATGACTGGTTTTCCAGGTTACTTCTTAATAGTATGGCCTAACCTCGTATACCCATTCTGTATGGCCTTTGTACAGTTGGTTTAATGAGTATATCTGCTAATTGCTCCCCAAAGTGACTTTTTATCTAGAACATTAAGGATTTTAAGAGGTTAGTCAACGTTTTGAACCTAATCTGTCCTTGAATTTAAAATGTTCACACCCTACTGTACATAATATTTCATTTACACTTCTAATAGGAAACATCCTGATGGGAAACTTTAAAAAATTGTTTTCATTATTGAAAAACAAAGCATGTTGGGTTTTTTCCTAGGTTTTAAGTGTGTTTTTTGTTTTGTTTTGTTTTGTTTTTTTTTTTACTTGTATCGTTCTCGTCTCCTGGCTGTACAGAACTGTCAGGCAGACGGTGAAAAACTTGTATTTAGCATCCACCAAGTCTGGCACTGTTTTACTGGAAGGACTCAGACTATCATCACATGAATTAATAAAAAGTATACCTTAAACACCGAGAAAGGCAACAAAGAAAATAGAATAATATAGCGATGGGAGTGAAGGAGTGCTAATTTTTGTTGTTTCTTCAATAACTGAGATATAGAGATTTTAAAGGGTTTTCTGAGACAAATGACATCTAGCAAAGTCCTCACTGATGGGAAAGGGGCAGCCATATGAAAAATCTGTGAGGAAAAGACGGAATATAGTGGGAGAAAAATCAGAGTGGTTCGTATAATGCAGCATCTTGAAGACTGTGGTGAAGAGTCTGAGATTTCATTCTATTTTACTTCGTTCTATTTCATTTGAAAAACAAAAAGCTTTAACAAAGAGGTGAGCACTATTTTAGAAAGTTACCTTTACAAAAAGAAAGAAAACTGGACATTAGTTAATGTAACAAAGACAGAGTTTTTATGATAACTACTGTGGTAGGGAAAAGAGGCTTCAGTACAGAACTGAGCTCAGTTTTCAATACAGCGAAGACAAATGAGGGTTTATAGGTAGCAAGCTAAGTGAGGGAATCAGCGGATGGAAAATTGCTAAGAGACATAAAGGGTAGATTTTTGCCAAACTGGTACAGCAGGACTCTTGCTAAGGGCTGGCCAAGAACTCAGACATCAAGAGTGGTAGATGAGAGACTTGTTCAAATATTAGGGATGATCCGATATCAAGAATGGGTGGGATTCTTGCTAAACTAACACGGCAAAATTTTTTTTTACTGAAACTAGCCACCACAGGCCAAGAGCAGGGCCCAAAGCTGAGACCTATTTAAAAGGAGGGCTCAGAGGAGCTTGTGTAAAGGTGATGAAGGAGATCTGCTTCTCTCTCTAGGTAGATAACATATTCTAAGGGTGCAAAAGAGCCAAGGAAGGGAGACCTATTAGGAGTCTATTTCCTAGTGTAGGTAAGAAAGCCTAGTAGCTGAGTTTAGAGTTTTAGCACATAAAATAGGAAGAAATGGTTGTTTGTGGATATAACATTTTAGTTAGATTACTGAAGATAACATCAGGAAGCAGTGAACCCAAGGAGGCCATTGAAGCAATCTCCTCAGACTTTAGGCTGAGCACCTGTGTGGAAATTGTATCAATTACAGAGACAGATAGACTTGAAGAGGAATGGCAGGTATGGGGATCAATCAGTCGCTCTTTCGGTGAGGTTGTGTCTGAGATACTGTTCAACATCTCAATTAGGTGTTAAATGAATAGCCAAGTCTGGAGCTGAAGAGTAAGAGAATAAAACTAAAATAGGAGCCCTCAACACAGACATGGGATTTAAAGGTATGGGACTAGATGGAATCTATTAAGTATTGTTAATTTTTTTTAAAAAATTACTCGGCCGGGCGCGGTGGCTCACGCCTGTAATCCCAGCACTTTGGGAGGCCGAGGCGGGTGGATCACGAGGTCAAGAGATCGAGACCATCCTGGTCAACATGGTGAAACCCCGTCTCTATTAAAAACTACAAAAAATTAGCTGGGCATGGTGGCGTGTACCTGTAATCCCAGCTACTCAGGAGGCTGGGGCAGGAGAATTGCCTGAACCCGGGAGGCGGAGGTTGCGGTGAGCCGAGATGGCGCCATTGCACTCCAGCCTGGGTAGCAAGAGCNAGGAGAATTGCCTGAACCCGGGAGGCGGAGGTTGCGGTGAGCCGAGATGGCGCCATTGCACTCCAGCCTGGGTAGCAAGAGCGAAACTCCGTCTCAAAAAAAAAAAAAAAAATTACTCATAACATTCATCAAAACAGTAAAGACAGACTTTATTCAACACAATTGTCACATGTATAGAGACCACTGTAATGGGGTATTGCAGCAGGGGAGAGAGACTGGGCTCAACTCCAAATACTACCAGGAAAGTGGGAGTTAATAGCCAAGGAGCAGAGCAGGATGGAAGGGTGTCTCCATGGAAAGTTACTAAGAGGGGCCAGGAACAGTGGATTATGTCTTTAATTCCAGCACTTCGGGAGGCAGAGGTGGGCAGATCACAAGGTGAGGAGTTCAAGACGAGCTTGACCAACATGGTGAAACTCCATCTCTACTAAAAATACAAAAATTAGCTGAGCGTGGTGGCATGCACCTGTAATCCCAGCTACTCAGGAGGCTGAGGCAGGAGAATAGCTTGAGCCCAGGAGGTGGAGGTTGCAGTAGCAGAGATCACGTCATTGCACTCCAGCCTGGATGACAGAGGGAAGAGACTCTATTTAAAGAAAAAAAGGGGGAAACTACTAAGAAGAAACAGCAAGGTAAGAAGTGTTATTGGCTCAATCAAGCTAACAGGATTTTGGCTGAAGGCAGGTCAATCGTCCTTCACACATTACTTGGGGGATGGTTGGGGATGAAGAACTTTTGTGAATAGGAGGATGGTCAGATCTTGAGGGTAGGGAGTCGGACTAAACTAACTTACTGGGATTCTTGCTAAAGTTGGGCTGTTGATGACATAATCTAGAAGGGAGCCAATTTAAAAAATGAGTTCAAGGAGGTTGACAAGGGTTTGGTCAAGGAAAATATCTTTCTCAGCGATACACATAAAGTGCTGGAGCTTCCTCTTTACTTTGCCATAAAGGATTGATAAAGTACTTAAAGACCTCATATTAAATATTTTGATAAAATCACCATGTAGAAAATGTATATAGAAAGACGTAAAAGAATAGTATGATTATCAAGTGGTGAATACCCACTTTATATTCTATAAGAGGAGAAAAGGAGAAAACTGATGTATTGAATATCTACTCTGTCATGATCTATGATAAATTTTTCTCATAATTGTCTCATTTAATTGTTTTACTATGTCTATGAAATAGCTGTAATTTTCATTTTAGAGAAGAGTAGAGCAAACTTTGACAGGAAATGTGACAACTTTCTGATTATAACACTGCCTAGACAGGATTCAAACTCATATTTGTCTGGTTAGAAAACTTGTGCATAGCTCATTAAAGAAAAATCTCCAGAATCCTATCTAGATGGGAATAAATTAGTATCACCCCAGTATACACAATTAAAATTCTCATAATGATTTGTGTCCCTGAATTGCAATCAGCTAAAGTAAGATCCACACAACATGGGGAACTGGCTTTAAGGTGGGTGTTTAATTCCAAGAATCCCCTAAGGACCCTACCTTCCCCAAGATTCCTGGATATAGCCATAGAAGTTGGGAGCATTGAATAGAAGGTATGTCGAAAAATAGAAAGTTTTATTATAGTTCAAGATCTCATCCTGGATATTTATATATGTCTTTCCAAATTAATGTTGACTTCTTTTTCAATGTAAAATATCTCATTTGACTGTTTTATGGCTGACAATGTTTTACATTAGGAGCTATATGTGGGCTTTGTTTTATCTGAGCTCATGACATCACAGCCAGCAAATGCATTATTTCATATTGCAGCATCCTTTACCCAGAGATATAGCATGGAACAGACATTTATTTACCACGAAATAATAATCATTGATAGTTCATATAATTGACTTCTCTTCCCCAGAACTGCCTTTCCCTTTGAAAATGTCTGACCTTGTTGTGTCTTTCTCATTCTACTGTTAAGAGTCAATACACATTATTCCAAACAACACTGTCTGAGAAATGTGTGTGTATGAAGAAATGGGAAGCTAACAAATAACACCTCTAAATTTATTTTCCAATTCTGTTCATTAGTTGCTTTGATATTGTGATAGTATTAAATGAAATTTTTATTTTGCGTTTGTGTTTTTAACCCTTGCCACTCTTCCTAACCACGTCACCAGGTAACTCGTTTTCATAACATAATTCATCTAAAGTGTTTAGAAGAGTACCTGATGCACATACTCAATAAATGTAAAGACAAAATGAATTGTGAGAGTGAACCGTGTGGAAAATTGGGTACAGGTCCCAAGGCAGAGAGAACAGCAAGTGGAAAAGTCCTAAGGTAGGGGCGCACTGGGTATGTTAAAGCCACAGCATGGGGGACGGAAGCATGCTAGAGATTTAGGGGAAGAAAAATAGAAGATACCTTTGTAGTGGCATTCAGAGGCCAGATCATGCAGGGACTTTTAGTCCATGTTAAATACTTTGGATTTCTTCTAACTAATATGGGAAACTATTGGAGGGATTTTATCAGGGGAGTAATGTGATTTGTCTTACGGCTTATGTAAGTGACTACAACTTAAATGTTAACATGATTAATACACACATACACACACATTGGGTGCACAAACAAATACCTATGTCTATACCTATACCTAATATAGATGAGATACCTATATTTCTGATATAAATCATATATATAACATATATACACACATATATATATATATATATACAGTTTATTCCATTTTACTATCCTCACTTTGTTAAAATCTCCTAAATGCTATTAGATAGAAATAAATTAATATCACACCAATATACAAAATTAAAATTCTGATAGTAATTTATCCCCCTGGATTGCAATCAGCTAAAAGTAAAATCAAGAATAGAATAGACATAGACAAGAATAAGAAATTGTCCTGAAATACAATACATTCACAATTTAATACAGTAAACAAGATTCATCCGGAATACCTACAAAAATGTGAATTGCTTGAGGCTTATCTTGGTATCTAAGTGGTCCTAGCTTTACCACGTGTTGACTGTGTAATCTTGGATGTGGTTTTTAGCATCGTAAAGACATTTTGTTACATTTGTGAAATGGCAAAAATCATAATAACTGTTTCAGGTAATAACAATCTATTGGAGAGCAGCTGTTCCAAGGCATATTCTTCAAACATACAACCATAGGAGATTTTTGTGGGGGAAAGAAAAAAAATATAAATACAGAAATGCCAATACATTGAGTAAAATGAAGTTACAGTATATTTGAAAGAAAAGAAAGGAAGGAAAGAAGAAAAGAGAGAAGGGAGGAAGGAAAGGAAATTAAGTCTGTGTTATAATTATGCGATAAATTTGTAGTATTCCTTATAAATGTCGAATAATAATAATGTATACTGAGCAGTTTCAAAGTGCCAAACATTATTCTAAGTATTTTATACATAGTCAAAACCCAAAACTTTCTTTTGAGGTAAGTAGTGTTTTTATTTTTACTTTAAAGAAAAGAAAATTAAGACACAGATCGTGGATAACCTGCCCATTGTCAAATGACAAATGGTATTAATTAATTGTGCAGTTACATAGTACTGAAGTTCAGGACATAGTACCCAAAGTATGTTGCTTTTGCATACTATTTTGAACTGAAGGAGATTGGACGGGCCCCAGAGGCAAGACGTTTGCTTTCACTTTCTCCTACCTTCTTTTCCCATTCTCCCATTTCTCTCTCAAAACAGATCATAGAAACTACAACTCGGCTCCCAAAGCAAGCTACAAAACCTTGGGAGGTCATTCTCTGACCTATCTTCCCTGAAAGTAGGCTATAAGATCCTCATTCTGCCTCATACTTGGGGAGAAGGAGGAGAGGAGAAGAAGAATCTGAACAAAAGGGTCTGACTAAGATCCCCCGGATTATTACCATTAGATCACACATTTTATGTCCAGCATTTCTAAATGGCTGTTCATTCTTTTTGTTTGTTTGTTTTGAGACAGAGTCTCACTGTGTCACCCAGGCTGGAATGCAGTGATGCTATCTCAGCTCACTGCAATCTCTGCTTTTCAGGTTCCAGCAATTCTCTGCCTCAGCCTCCCAAGTAGCTGGGATTACAGGCACCTGCTACCACGTCCAGCTAATTTATATGTTTAGTTGAGATGGAGTTTCACCATCTTGGCCAGGCTGGTCTTGAACTCCTGACCTCATGATTCACCCCCCTTAGCCTCCCAAAGTCCTGGAATCACAGGCGTGAGCCACCACGCCTGGCCATAGCTGTCCATTCTTTACTGAATCTCAGCATGAAAATACGTAATTTTCCTAATTCTTTAGTCTTTATTTCTGAAGACTCCCTTGTCATGTAAGACTTTGATTAAATATATTCTTTATGTTTTTCTCTTGTTACTCTGTCTTTTGTTATAACAATGTCAGCCTTAGACCTTGCCTTCAATGGCAATATTAGCAAAGTTTAGGTTCTCACTGTGTAACACCCAAATGCTAGCCTACTTGTAACTCTCTGAGCCTCTTCTTCCTCTTCTTCAAAATGTGGATATAATAACAACCTCATGATTATCAGATGCTGTCCCAAAACATCTTGGTGCTCAAAAATTTACTTACCACATGTTGTGCTGGAGTCCTAGTAACCTCAGCAGAGAAAGGGCCATGTTTAAGAAGCTGGAAAAGAGACGCAGAGGCAGCAATTGAGACATGGGGTTTTGTTAGGGGCTTACTTTAAGGAGAAAGAATGACGGCGGTGGTGGGCTGGACAGGATAATCGCCTTTCCCACAGTATGGTGGTCACCAGCTAGACAACATAATCACATAGCCCAGTGGTAGCAGGCTGGGCAGAAAAACTGCAACCTCTTGCAAAAAACATGCAATGTTTACAGCATTTCCACTTAACACCCTTCTGTTAATGACCTCCACCTGGCAACCTTCATTTAAACCAAAACTCAGGACCTAAATTCCCTGTACAGACTTTGTTCCAAGGGACAGGCTGGGGGCTCAGATGTTCCTCGTAGAGAAGGAATCAGTCTCTGGATTGGCCGCTCCAGGATTCCCAGGCTTGGAACACACATTCAGATGCATCTGCTATCCAGTGTCATAACAAGGATATGCTCAGCTACTGCTCTCAGGGCATTTACCTTATACCACACTCAGTTAACAATTTACCAAATGTAAAATATTGCTTAGTACATGTTATACATTTAATATTTTGCTAGTTTGTACTTACCCTCTTAAAAATACCTTTAGAATACTTTGCTGCTATATTTCGACTAGAAATATATAATAAGTCATAAAGACGTTAGACTTTCTAAAATAATACCAATAATCTAAAAGAGATGAAAGAAATGCAACCTCCTTCTCTCGCTGAATGTGTAGGCATTCTTTCTGTGTCCAGTTTCTTATAAAATAACTTTATTTAACTAGCATATTAAAGAATAATTATTTTTCTTATACTATATAAAAAGACAGTATAAACATACTTTCCAAGAACATGCCAACCTAAGCAGCATGATCTTAGATTTTGATATGTTCAATTTGCTTTGATTTTATATAATTTATTACTTCCAATGACTAATTTATTATATATAAAATTTCATATGGTTATATTTTATTTTGTAACTTAATATAGCTAAAGGAATTTATCTACAACAAAAGATATTACATATATATTTTTAACCAAAGTTGCGACATGAATCATGGGTAATTAAAAGGATGGCAATAGAGGTGGTTTGAGGGTTAAAGCATGTCGGCCTCCGGTTATTTATATTATCACGTTGCCCCCACCATGCACCTCCTATTAAGTGCTCTAGGACATTGTGGTTTCTTCCTTACATGAATCGCTCTTTTGACATGCTTTGTTTTCCAGGGAACTAGGGTTATTCCCAGAATTCAGGACACGCTGGAAATTTATAACTAAATACACTCACCATGAATCTCACTATATAGATGATGAGTGATTCCCCAGGGAAACCATGCATTATCCTTAAGGTGTATACATTTTCTTGGAAGAAAATAGGCTAAGATCAATAGTTAAAATTAGCAGGCTGGTCTGCTAATTAATTTGAGGACAGCATAGAGGGTCTTATTCAGACTGTCCTCAGGCACATCAACTCAAGATTGGGTACTAAAATGACAGGGCAGCCAGTTTTTAATTGGAAATAATTATGTTTTGCTCTAAAGCCCCTGGAATAATGAGAACTCTCTGTGTTACGTGTTAATCATTTTGGTGCTAAACATTTTTGTAAGAACAGGAGTGATTTGGGTAGGGTTGGTGGATATACAATGTTGTTGATGGGCAGTCAGCAAACCAATATCAGCAGACTTATAACAGCAACTAATCCAGCTGAGCTGTCATCAAAAGGCACCTGCAGGAGCAGGATCCCCATGGGCCATTGACAGCCAAGTGACAGCTTTGACTTGGACATGGGTAATGCTATGGAAGATAACTGGTATTGATAAGGAATTTTCATCTATCAGGCGTGTCTCACTTTTGGCTTCCCTAGCCAAAAGATTGGAAGGAGAAGAATTGTCTTGGGCCATACATGAAATACATTAACACTAACAATATCTGTTGAGCTATAAAATAAATTTGCAAAAAAATTATCTTCTTTGTATTTTTATTTTTGAGATGGAGTCTCGCTCTGTTGCCCAGGCTGGAGTGCAATGGCGTAATCTCAGCTCACTGCAAACTCCCCCTCTCAGGTTCAAGTGATTCTTCTGCCTCAGCCTCCAGAGTAGCTGGGATGACAGGTATGTGCCACCACTCCTAGTAGAGATGGGGTTTCACCATGTTGGCCAGGCTGGTCTTGAATTCTTGACCTCAAGTGATCTTCCTGCCTTGGCCTTCCAAAGTGCTGGGTTAACAGGCAAGCCACCGCACCTGGGCAAAACATCAGGCTGTAATGTTGCAAGAAAGTTTAGGAATTTGTATTGGGCCACATACAAAGCCATCCTGGGTCACAGGTGGGAAAAACTTTTTATACTTTGTATAAATAAGACTTTCCTGCTAGATTTCTGAAAACTTTTGGGGGTATATGGTGTATTAAATTCCTATGGAAAGTACTATTATATTTAATCATGGACATGTGTGATCAAGAACATGAAAATGGCCTAAACGTGCACAAGGCCATCAAACTTAGGAGCAAGTGTATTAATAATACATTACATACCAACAACATAAAAAAATGCGGGAAATGGAAACTCCTTCCCTTCCTGAGTCTGCATATATTCTTCCTGTGTCTAGGTTCTTACAAAATAAACACATACCATATATATGTGTGTTTTCATATAGAAACATATAGAACCATATAGAAACACATACACACACACAAATATGCATGCACATACATGCACACACAGGCAAACAGGGAAAAAGAGAGACCTAGAGATCAAAATTGGGCATCTGTCTGATCCTTGCGATCCTAAAGAAATACTTGTTCCAAACCCAATTTCACACCCTGTGGAAAATGAAATTGCTTCTCCCAAATCCTCAAGAATTCTTTTGGGGCTTTAATTCTTTTGCCTCCTGTGGCTCTGAGTTTCTATTTCCTACTTTCTTACTTTACAGAACTTCTCACTCTCCCATGCACATCTCTCCTGCAGTTTAGGAACCAAGAAATTGAAAATAGAAATTCCCCATGCCTTCCAAATGAAGCAAAGTAATTCATATAACCAAGTTTATTCAATAGTCAGAAAGATGTAAAGAAAAAGGTGACTTACAACAACAAATTTAAATATTAGCCGTTCCTGTTTTTCTATAATTTCCAAAATTACAAATCTAAGTTCGTCTTTGGTTCACCATCTCCATCCTTTATTTCACTCTGCCCTCTTTGAAGGGCCTGCTCATCAATCTTAGGCCTTCCAATTCATGTATGTTCTTAACTCAAATCTCACCACTGAGTCTCTCTCTGCAAGTCTAAGACATGGCAGAATTAATGTTTACAAAGCTCCATTTGATTAAGTTATTAAGCATGACCTTTAATCACGTTACAGTCATAACAGAGATTTTTTTTATTTTTTCCACTTTATGTAAGAGCCCAATTGAGATTATTTCATATAATGAAATACAACGGAACAACATAAATTTTGGAGACATAAAGGCTAAATTTGGAGTCAAATTAGAATCTTGATTCTTTTACCCGGAACAATTAAACAATATCAGGATTCTCTTTTTTGTTTTTTCAGGAGTCTGGCTGTTGCTTGTCATGCAGGCTGGAGTGCAGTGGTGCCATCATAGCTCACTGCACCTTTGGACCCTTGGCTTTTGTTGTCTTCCCACATCACCCTTCCAAGTAGCTAGGACCACAGGCACACACCATGCCCAGTATGAGATTCCTAATACAGTTCAATAACCTGAGGCAAGAATAACTTTTCAAATAGATACTATAAAAAAATTTAAAGGTGGAATGAAAGCCAGTAACTAAGTACTGTCTTAATTATCTTCTATTTCTCTTTCTTCTTGATTTACAAATGTGTAAACTAAGGTCCAGAAAGGTGATGTAACTTGCCCATGATTATTATTTTCTTCCTATTTCATGTAATTCAAATTTGCTTCCCAATCTTTGACACTGCTTTCTTGACAAGAAGATAAAAATCTGGTGAGTTTCTGGCTAGGATAGAGCAATATGTCCTAGATCTCCTCAAAAACTTAGATCTGTGGTACGTGCAGTCAAGAAGGCATTAAAAAGCAAGTCATGTCAGACCAAGTCATTTTTGTTAAGAAAAAACTTGTCTGATAATTCAGGGAAAATAGAGCAAAACTGTAGGATTAACAAGATAAAGAATGAAAAAGGGCCAGGTGGGGTGGCTCACACCTGTAATCCCAGCACTTTGGGAGACTAAGGTGGGTGGATTGCCTGAGGCCAGGAGTTCAAGTCCAGCCTGGCTAACATGGTGAAACCCCACCTCTACTAAAAATACAAAAAATTAGTCAGGCATTGCCATGCATGCCTGTAATCCCAGCTACCCCGGAGGCTGAGGTGGGAGAATTGCTTGAACCCATGAGACAGGGATTGCAGTGAACCGAGATCACAACACTGCACTCCAGCCTGGGCAACAGAGCCAGACTCTTTCCCTCCCCCCAAGAAAAGAAAAGAACATAAAAAAGAAACAAATGAAAAGCAAGTAAATAAACTAACAGGAAAAAGGAGAAGAAAAAATAAGTAAGTAAAATAAATCTGCAGTAATTTCTAGGTGAGAGCGCCAAGAGTCTTTCATGCCTTTACCTATTTTCTCTACTACTGGGGTCACAACCAGAATGTTGAAGAAAAGAATAAGAAAAAGCTCCGTTTGATTAAGTTATTAGGCATACTTGTTATATTATAGTTTCCAGAGATGGCAAAGATTGTTTCTTATCTGCATTCTGAATGTGCATTGCACATTGATGCTATGAAAGTTTCTTAATAAATACCTTTTGGTTCAGTCAATCTACTCTGTATGCTGAGCAAAGTCACCTATTTCTATATTGATGCTTTCATATAAGCTATACCTGGTTTCCAAACAATAGTTTAGGCAGCCATCAACCAGCAGGTTAAGGTTCTGGAGGAAGGTTTCATCCCAGATCCTTCTGTACTCTCCTCCTAGCACTTAAGGGTCTTTTATGCCTGGAAACTTTTTCCTCTTACCAAAAAATTATGGCTTATTCATTGGAGATAGATGGAAATAAATGATGAAAGAAAGGAAGGAGAGAAATTAAGTTTATTATGTAAAGAGTTTAGATACTCTGAGTTTATAAAGACAGGGCGATGTTTCAAGCACCGTGAGTTATCCCTGAACTACCTATAATTTGGAATTTTTGTTTTTAGCCAATTCATGAATCTCTCGAAAAGTTTAATAGGCATGTTTGCATTTGCATACCAATTTGCACTTCTTACCAATAGAATTTCTGATTTTTCTCTGACAGTAAGAAAAAGAAAAGGGCCCATCAGGCATTTTCTTTTTACTTGCTCGCAGCAAACAATCCAGATGTAAATTTATCTTTAAAATATTCTCACAGTATTTTAAAATTGTCATACCCCAAGCAAAGACTGTGAATTTTTCTTTTACGAAATCCTTTGAAACTTGAACATATATTGCATTCCAAGGCAGATGTAATAAACATTGCCTAATCTTTTAGGTAGAGCGAGGTAGTGGTAAAGTGCAGTTATGGAAATACTTAACGTTTTAAATTATATGAAGCAATTTATACTTTTAATTATTGTGAAACGTTCTGTTAATTACATAATTAGACACACTACAGCTTTGGGGTTTATATGGTTAAATTCTTTTCCTGGGAGGAAAAAAAAAAAAAAACCAGAAAAATTGATGTAGGTTCCAGAATATAAAATCAATGTCATAAACCTTTAGAAGCTGCAAAATAAAACACTGTTTTCTTTACATACACTGCAATATTTTTAAAGTTACATCTGAATTGTTTAGAGGTGGAGTATTACTAAAAGGTCTAGCTTACCATGGGCTGTTGAAAGCGAAAGTGGTAAAACTCACATGTCTGCATCCCTAGAGGGGAGTAGGGTCAAAGTTGAGACATGGCAAATCAAACTGATGCAATGTTGTGTTCCAGTCTAATTCTCCAACAAATGTGAGGACAGAGAGAGTGCAGGGCCCAAGTGCATCCCTATGGTCTGGGCTAGAGGTAAATCACGACACGGATTTAACCTTCCCTTTATCTTTTTCCTTGCTGGATGTTTATATCCTGACAAAATCAGGTTAATATGAATGTCAAGGTCAACCACGCACAAACAAAAGGCTCTTACAAAAGTGCAGCCTAATGTTTTGAACAGTAGTAAATAATGGTTGTTGACCAATTGCACACATGTACCACCCTGGGTTCTTCAATATCATCTGACAGAGACACAATATTTCTGCCTAAATCGCATTCTTTCTCACCAAAGCATTGTCCATTTGACTAAATCCACTAAGAATAACTTCGAAAGTGAGCTAATTAAAAATATTACTATGTTAAAAATATTTCTTGCCTTCCTAAAAGAAAGATGATGTCTTCATCAGTTTGGGCTTCTCTAATACAACACCATAAACTGGGTGGCTTAAACAAACTTTATTTCTCGTAGTTCTTGGGGACTGGAATTCCTATCTTCCAGGGTAGGAGGGTCAAATTCTGGTGAGGACCTGTTTCCTGGTTTACAGGCCGGCCAGCTGCCTTCTAGTTGAGAACTTACATGCTGGGGAGAATTGAGAGCAAGTCTCGTTCTCCTCTTGCAAGGCTAATCCCACCATGTGGCTTCACCCTCAGAACCTCATCTAAACGTAATTACTTCTCAAAACCCCACCTCTTAACACTACCTCTTTGGGGGTTAAGGCTTCAACCTACAAATTGTATAAGGATATAAATATATACTTCACAACAGATGAATTATAAATGTAATCCTTTCTTAAACCTTGATTGTCGAAATGACAATTAATTATATGTTGAGTGTTTATATTTGTCTGAAAAGATTCTGGCAAGCATCAGAAGTAAGAAGTTATTTACTCAAATCATCACGAAATTATTTTTTCCTCACAGAGTGAAATGCGCAGGAAATACACTTTAAAAAAATGGAAATAGAATTCGGTAAAGAAGATTTTTTTTCTCTATACAAAGATTCAGCTTGTCTCTAAGAGCATTTTTAAAAAATAATAAGAGGATATATTAACTACAAAATATGGTTTAAAACATTTTTAAAATTGTGGTCATGGACTTCCTGGCATAAAATTGAAAACTAGTTTGTCTTGTCCAATTGCACTAATCAGTGTTTCTGGAAATGCAGGCTCTGCTGGCTGGTAAGACACTCCAAGTGTCTTTTCACCTTGCCTCCTTCTACTTCTGCTGTTCTCACTTTCCAGGAGAAAATTAGACGATTGCAAATTTCACATAAGTTTCTGCTCACAGTATTGAACCAAGCCGGTCTAGGATGTTATGTCTCCGAAGTTGTTGGTTCTAAGATTCCTCTGTGGAATGTCCCTAAGGAGCAAATATTGGAATTGCTTATTTTGTTCAAGGGGAGATGCAAGGTTAAAGGTGGAGCTGAGCCTGCTGTTCTGTAGTTACACAAAGGCCAGAATAAAGAGAGCATGCCTGCCCTGCATCGTGTACAAGAGGGGCTGGATTAAAAATAACAACAACAATCACAAAAATACATTTACTGAAAGTGACTATAGTTTTACCAATAAAACCTGCTCTAGTTCACCTTTTGCTAGAATTGCCTACATATGAGAGAAATCTCTATGCCTCGCATCTAAACTAAAGGAGGTGACTATAATTTCCAAAGGGTTCAAAGATGGCAAAGTATAGAAATGAATCATTTTTTGTTAACTCTCACAAATACAGAAAAGTAAAGAAAAGGAAGAAAATGCAGCTTATGGAAATCCATGAAAGTTCTTGCAGCTTGCCAAGCAATGTTTACTACCCTTTGCAGTCCTCTGAACATAAAAATGTAAATATGTGGCCAGGCGACGTGGCTCAGCCTGTAATGCCAGTACTTTGGGAGGCCGAGATGGGCAAATCACCTGAGGTCGGGAGTTCGAGATGATTAGCCTGACCAACATAGAGAAACCCCATCTCTACTAAAAATACAAAATATTAGCTGGGTGTGGTGGTGCTTGCCTGTAATCGCAGCCTCTCGGGAGGCTGAGGCAGGATAATTGCTTGAACCCCAGAGGCAGAGGATGCGATGAGCCAAGATCGCACAATTGTATTCTAGCCTGGGCAATAAGAGGGAAACTCCGTCTAAAAAAAAAAAAAAAAAAAAAAGTGAATGTATTATTTTAAAGGTAATTCTGAATATATATTCAGGTGCTTATGCATTATGTCCAAACACATACACAGACTATTTTATTTTCATATTTGGAGTAAATATTATATAAATATTTAGGGAAACATAGAGATTAAAATTAAAAATTTAACAGGTTGGCTTTAGCTGGTCACAATTTGTTTGAGTACTTTATAAACTTTGCTTATTCATCTCATTCCTGATCCAAACTTCTTTGCCATTCCAAATTGGGCTTCTTTTGAACTGAGTGAACCAAGGCAGGTATATTTCCGCTGAATTTGGCAAATTGTGTGGTAGCTTTGTGATTTGAACAAATTTCCATTAGCTGCTAGGAAAAAAATTACAAAATTGATTTTTATCTGTGAGATGAGACAAAACATGAAAGTCTTCAGAGAAAGAAGGAACAAGAAGATTGCATGTTGTGCACAGAATGCTGAAAATTATTTCAGAATCTTTAATATGAAATATACTTTAATCAATCTCTAAGGAAAACAGTGAAGATGCCACACACATAATATATTTCTTACATATTTTTCCATTGTATTTAACACCTGCTCTTAAATAGTGATGAAAGGGGTTGAACAGCACCAAAGGTATATATTTTTAGGTTGGAGCTGGGGTGTCAAAACCACTTAAATGTTTCTTCAAGAGAGATTTCAATGCTCCCACACCAATCTTCTAACACAGTTTCATGGGCATGAAGACACTTAATAAGTACCATTGAATGATGATTAGCTTTCTAAATTACCAGCTAATTAATCTGCTGTGAGCCTAATTGGTGAATTCACTCCTCCAAGTTGGAAGTTAGTAGGGTGGGCAATCTCAAAATTAATTCTTTTTGAAAAGCTAGAAAGCTAGAAAAATCCTATTACTTCATGTTAATTTAAACTGATTAGAGAAAATATTTTGATAATGTACAGGCTGTTTTGTCCCTTCTTTTTCCTAGAGTAATATACGGCGAAAGTGCCAGATTAATTCTACTTTTAGTTGGAATTCTACAACCAAAGCTTCTCTTTAAGCAAATACTATGGAAATAGACATAGCCATTCTGTCATCTGGCCATGCAAAATATTTTTAAAATAATAATTAATTAAGTTGGAATGGCTAATAATATTAGCTGAAAAATCTACATGAACTAAATAGCTGTCCAAAACCCTATCTGTTAAGAAGAGCTAAAATAAGTCTTGAATAATATGCTTCAGATTGAAATAATGCTTGCATCTCCCATCAATAAACTACAGTTAAGAAAATATAAATAACTACTATTTGCTAAGCATATACTGTCTCAGGAAATATATAATTTTGTGATTTTAAAACTCTTTAGATACTTATAAGTGAAGAAATTGAGCAACAGATAAATTAATTGCTTATCATGAAACTAGAATTTAAAGCCAGGTGTGTATAACTCTAAGACCTATAATTTTTTAATTGTTTCTTACTCCCTCAAATACAAAAGCACAAACTAAAGCCCAACAAATAATAAATACACACAGCCACCTGCTTCTGTAAGCATTACAGAAAGCCTATGTCTACAAGATTCTAGCTTCTCGTTATGCTAATCTAAAGTCAGCAAAATACACCCGCTTTTAAGTTCCTTCACAATTTCTTTTTGTCAATAATATCAGACCAAAATGTTAAACTATGTGTTAGAAAAGCAGAATAAAGAGCCATAAGAAGAACGTTTGTGTGAAATAGATACTCTCTCATATTTGGTTTCCTGGAGAACTCATGAATTTTGAGTGAAAAGGAAGAAATTTATTCTGTTAATTATTAAATTTATTCTGTTAATTATTCTGTTATTAATTATTCTGTCAATTAAGATATGTAGGGAAGACACTGTCTTCTCTCTTCTATATTTATAATTTATGCAGGGTCGCTTTTTTGGCTTGTAAATTGCTTTGGCATTCATGACCAAACTACAAAAAAGCTCAAATAATGAGAGTTTGGGAAGAAACAGACATTTTCTACCTTGAGCATTCTTCAAGAGCCTAACACATTGCTTGGCATATACTGTACAGCTTTTACAAATCTTTACCTTCTTCCTGACCTGAAACTCCCTTATTGTTTCAGATTGTTCCCTTCTTCCCTTTTTTTTTTTTTTAACTAAGTAAACCCAGGAAGTTATTTCTATATTAGGCAAAGAGTGTTGTACCTTTGTGAAAGGACTTCCTCATTGTTTAATTCACCTTTGGTATTTATTGAATGCTGTTCACCAAATATCTTCTTAGAAATGAATAGTGGATTACATTCTATTGCAATAGAGAGGTGGCAGAACAGACTGAACATGGGTTTTTACTATTTAGGCAGGGCGAATGTAATAAGCAACTCACTTATGCGTGGTTTAGGTATTGGTGATGCAAAGACAAAGATTAGAAAATGTGCACCCTACACTGTCAGTTGTTGTTTTGTCTACATCTATGGACTTGTCTCACTTGCTGGTGTTCAGTCTTGTGTGTCCAACTTGTCACCATATAAGATAGGGAAGGCAACCACTGCCTTTGGTCCATAGATAAAATATGTTTAACATAAGGCTAAGCCAATCACTCTTGTTCCACTTGATATATTGGTAATGGCAGGAGTATTTGGGCTCGTTGCATCTAATGTAACATGAGGGGAATTCATCACGGAAACTTCTGGAACATTTTCATTACTTTCCCAAAAACAAAAAACGGCAGAGAGAAAAAGTTCATCTTTACACCTCGAAAGAAGATTATTTGTCTGTTTTATTAAATGCTTTCTCAGAAAAAAAGAGAATTCTCAAAAAATTTAAAAATGAGAAAATGAAAAACTCTTAAAAATGCAAAGGACACAGATGTCCTCACACTAAAAAACAAAACAAACTACAACAAAAAGTAGAGCCTCAAAAACATGTAGAAAAATTGCCCTTAGCGTGCTCCAGTTTCAAAAACAATGAATAGTTTTGTGCTATTTTTTTTATCTTTTAGGAAATAAGTCTGTGTTTTTATGCATAATTTTCATTTTCATTTTCCAAATTATATATTTTAATGAATTTCATTAATGACCTTGACTATGTATTTCAAAAATTATAGCTGCTTATCAGAATCAAATTCATCAGTGATGTGCATTTGGAAGGAAAAGTTGTAATTGTGAAATAATCTTTGTGAATATATGCTGATCCTCACTCTCCTAGAAAAGGCCCATAAGCTTTAGGTTCTATGATAGCTGCAGCCATGTGTCCCTCCCAGAGTAGGGACTTTGCTGTTTTGCAGTCTTCACTGGTGATACCTCCAAGTACTGAAAAATCTGAGGCAACCAGGGACTAGGGCAGGCCCCAAGCATACTGCAGCAGCCCTACAGGAAAGTGGCCAGACTGTTACAAGGGTGCCCTTTCCCATAACTCCTCACCAGGCAGGTCCTCTAGGCCTGGGTCTCCACCCATCCCTGGCCAGAGCTATAGAGCCAGTACTTACTCAACAACTCCCAGGACAGAGCCTCCAGGTAAACTGAAAGCCTCTCTGTCACTGCCTCGGCAGGGGAACTGCCCTTGCCATGCCACCCTTCTACTAACAAAAGGGCAAAAACCCTAAATGCCTCACCCGCACCGTCAACAAACTGCAGTCGGCTGAGGGGAGGAGGCTAGTTTTTCTCCCATGGGTCCTATGCACATTGCACTGCTTGTCACTAGAGAACCCCTGGCTTGGGCCCACAGCACAGATCTTCCATCCTGGACTGATTGTACTGACTGATTAATGACCTGCTTCTCTCTGAGGGGGAGTCCTCAGAAGACAAGCAAAAGACCCTTGGCCACAACCACTACCTAAATCCATTCCTCTGCTGTCTCTAACCTGGGAAGAAACATAAATACTTAGATCACCCTAGAGCTACAGTGGGTATCTGAGGAGTGCCAAAATCGGATCTACTACCAGCACTCAAGGGGAAGAGGAACTCACATTTTTAGAGCATTGAGAGGAAACACTGCTGCAACTGTGAGGATGCATAGGGGAGCCACACAACCCAGCAAGAGTCTACCAGCTGACCAATAAGCCTACGTGCTACTTGCTGGATCACACCCAGAGCGTCAACACCAAGCATACCTCATTAACATACCCCACTCTGAAACTAAAGACAAGAAGCCAGCTTCAAATAAAGACCCTACACAAAGCTTCAACCCAATGAAAACATCCAGAAGAGAAGTTTACTGACTGTACTCAATATACACTAAAATTAAAGGAACACCCAGATGCAGAGATGAGAAAGAACAAGGACTCCAGTAACTCAAATGGCCAGGGTGCTGTATGTCCTCCAAATGACTGTACCAGTTCTCCAACAAGACTTCTTAACTAAGTCAAATTGGCTAAAATGACAGAAATAGATTTCAGAATATGGATAGGAACAAAGATCATTGAGATTCAGGAGGACAGCAAAACAGAGTCCAAGGAAAATAAGAATCACAGTTAAGCGATACAGGAGCTGAAGGACAAAATAACCATCATAAAAAACAACCTAATGGGTCTGACAGAGCTGAGAAGAACAACACAAGAATCTCACATTGCAGTCACAAATATTAACAGCAGAATAAACCAAGCTGAGAAAAGAAACTCAGAACTTGAAGACTGGTTCTCTGAAATAAGGCAGACAAAAATACAGAAAATAAAGAAAAATAAAAAAGAAAAAAAAATATTAAAAAGGAAAGAACAAAAGAAATATGGGACTATGTAAAGAGGGCAAGTCTATGAATCACTGGTATCACTGAAAGAGAAGGTGAGAAAGCAAACAACTTGAAAAACATGTTTCGGAATATCATCCATGAAAACTTTCCCAACCTTGCTGGAGAGGCCCGCACTCAAATTCAGGAAATAAAGAAAACTTCTGCAAAATTCTATACAAGAAGATACTCCCCAAAACTCATAATTATCAGATTTTCCAAGGGCTAAGTGAAAGAAGGAAGGTTAAAGACAGATAGATAAAAAGGCCTTCTCACCTACAAAGGGAATCCCGTCGAGCTAACAGCAGACTTCTCAGCTGAAACCCTACAAATCCAGAAAAGCCTGAGCATCTATATTCAACATTCTTGAAGAAACTAATCTTTAACCAATAATTTCATATCCAGCCAAACTAAGCTTCCTAAGTGAGGGAGAAATAACATCCCTTTCAGATGAGCAAATGTTGAGAGAATCCATTACTACCAGACATACCTGACAAGAGATCTTGAAAAGAGCACTAAATATGGAAAAGAAAGACCCCTACCAGCTAATACAAAAACACACCTAAACACACAGATTAGTGTCACTGTAAAGCAACCGTACAAACAAGCCATGTAATAACCAGCTAACAGCATAATGACAGGATCAAATCCATACATATCAACACTAGCCTTGAATGTAAACAGGCTAAATGCTCCACTTAAAAGGCACAGAGTGGCAAGTCTATAAAAAAACAAGACCCAGTGGCATTCTGTCTTCAAGACCATCTCACATGTCATGACACTCATGGTCTCAGAACAAAGGGATGGGGGAAAATCTACCAAGTAAATGGAAAACAGAAAAAAAAGCAGGGTTGGAATCCCAATTTCAGACAAAACAGATTTCAAACCAGAATAGATTTTAAAAAACACCAAGGACAATGCATAGTGGTAAAGTATTCAACTAAACAGGAAGAACTAACTAACATAAATATATATGCACCCAACACAGAAGCATCTAGATTCATAAAGCAAGTTCTTAGAGACCTGCAGAGACATAGACTCCCACACAACAATAGTGGGAGATTTTAATACTACACTAAGAGGATTAGACAGATCATCGAGACAGAAAATTAGCAAAGATATTCAGGACATGGAGAACACAAAGAAGAAAACACAGACACTGTGGTCTACTTGAGGAGAGGTAGGTTGGAAGGAGAAAGAAGAGTAGAAAAGATAACTCTTGGGTACTGGGCTTAATATCTGGGTGGTGAAATGATATGTACAGCAGACCTTCGTGATCCATGTTTACCTGCGTAACAAACCTTCACATGTACCCATGAATCTAAAATAAAAGTTAAAATTTTTTTAAAGCTTATATTTATGTTACTGTTTCCACAGTGTTTCTTAGATTTAACTGTTTCAATGATAAGTTCTATCAAATGACACAGGACTGGCTGCCTACACACATAGATTGAGTTGGTCTATAGTTATGAGACTTAATAATCATGTGCTTGTGAAAACATGCCACAATTTCACCTAAAGTGTTTTGGAATTATATTTAACTTTAGAATTATTTGTAGTATGATATTTATAAGTACACTGTGTTTATTGCAATTAGATTTTTATTCACAAAAAAATATGTTCTAATGCTATAATGTTTTTGGATAAATTGACTTTTCAGTTTGACCAGTGAAATAAGCTGTCAAACACACCGCTAGATTTATCCAATTAGATTCAGTCTGGGCTTTGTTGTTTTATTCCTGATGGTTAAATTTCAGGATGGTATCAATAGATAGTATAGAAAAGATTAAACAATAATTTCCATTTGCTCCGTGATAGAATTCAACTAATCACCTATGCACATGTCATAAAATACAGTGTATGGTGTTCAATATCCTTTTGACTGACTAAATTGTGAGTCAATTAATCATTGTTAACATGTTACAAACATCTTACAGTTTTATCTTAGATCTATTGTTTAAGAATAAGGTCAAAGGAGCTGACAAAGCAGTCTTTAATATTTTATTATCTCGTGGGGAGAAGGGTGGAGAGGAATACTGGCTGAAAAAAGTACATTATATATGGAGTTTCTGTAATGCTATAACATGAGGTATACAAAATAGAAGTTTTTTTTTTTTTTTTGAATGAATACCCTCTATGATATTACTGAGGTCAAACAGGCAAAATCCAGCATAAAACATATCACATTTTGTCAGGAAGGTAAGGTGACAAAGAATTATATTTTATTTTTGTGTGTGTAGTTTTTTTAACATTAAATTAGGGAGAAGTGAAAAGTCAGGGTGTGGTGAGCAACAAAAGCAACAATAGTTTACAATAAATCAGGGAGAGTGGGAGAAGAACACAGCTTAATCCCATGGACTTAGTGTTGTCTTTTATGAAGACTTCATGGGTTCTTGACATTCAATTTTATGGCTAAGTTGAATTTATAAAATCAACTTGGAGGATGTATGAAAAACTACCTCAAAGTATATTATCAAAAAATTAAAAATTAAATCAATATAAAATATTGAATAGACATTATTTTACAAAGGACACTTCAAAAGAGAAAAGGGTACATGGAAGTCCTACGGTCATATACATTTTGGGAACATGAAATAGCATACCTCCCATTAAAGAGCCAATTCAAACATTGCTTATCAGGGCTCTATGGAATTCTGCTGTAATAAAATTGTTTAAGTTTGTTTAATATAGTCTTTACAAATAGTCTTCCATTACCAAAAATTGTTTTCCATTACCAAAAATGCAGCATGCCAGGAAACCATATTTTCATGGAACAATGATTCACATTCTACAGACTTAGAATTTAGAATATGATAATGAAACAAATCAATTGCTTGAAACTCTGTTTTAGATAAATGATGTTAAGTGGACCTTTCTGTTCTATATTTGTGACATTCAATACAGTAGCCACTAGACTATTGGTCTATTTGCACTTGAAATGTGGCTAATGAGAGTCAGAAAAACAATTTTAAATTAAATTTCATTTAAATTTAAATAACAACACGCATTTTATTGTGTACCACAGCTATAGCCCTTTAGCACTACAATTTTAAATAAGCAAATTTGTATCAATTTTCTCACTAATAACCTTTATATGGATGGAGACATGCCTTTGATGTTAAGAATGCATATTATAAATAGTTTAGACAGAGATTATTTTATGGCTGGCATGGGTTCATTCAATTACAAAAAAGATTTTAATAGGATTAAGAAAATCTTCCAAAATAAATTATGACAATTTAGACATGAATTATCTACCTATGGACACTCATTGCACATTA
>NW_016107813.1:249115-342738 GCF_001604975.1 Cebus imitator | reverse complement strand
AAAAAAAAAAAAAAAAAAAAAAAAAAAAAAAACACCTAATGCAAATGTCAAAAAGACTTTGGGAAAGAATTTTATTTTTCTAAAAGCAGTATAAAAACAAAAATTTTATTCTGTTCTGAAAGCCTAGAATGTATTATCATATTATAGCCATTGTAATGAAAATTTAAAACAGTAAAATTTAAATTTATAAACTTATATAGAAATTTTGACTCAACATCAAACATCTTAAAAAAGACGATGTGAACTAGAGGGATCATTATTAAAGACATTTTAATTAAATGTAGCTAATCAAGGCCAGAGGTGGTGGCTCAAGCCTGTAATCCCAGCACTTTGGGAAGCTGACATGAGCAGACCACTTGAGTTGAGGAGTTGCAGAGGAGACTGGTCATCTTGATGAAACTGCATCTCCATTAAAAATAGCTCACACCTGTAATCTTAGCACTTTGGGAGGCCGAGGTGGGCAGATTACGAGGTCAGAAGTTCAAGACCAGACTGGCCTACATGGTGAAACCCTATCTCTACTACAAATACAAAAACTAACTGGGCATGGTGGCACATGCCTGTAATTCCAGCTACTCAGGGGGCTGAGGCAGGAGAATTGCTTGAACCAAGGCCCAGAAGTCGGAGGTTGCAGTGAGCCAAGGTCTAGCCACTGTACTCCAGCCTGGGCTGCAGAGCAGGACTCCATCTCAAAAAGAAAAAAAAAAAATTAGCCAAGCATGGTAGTGTGTGCCTGTAGTCCCAAATACTTCATAGCTGAGGCAGAAGAATCTCTTGAACCTAGGAGGAGGATATCGCAATGATCTGAGATCCACCACTGCACTCCAGCCTGTGAGACAGAGTGAGACTGTCTCCAAAAAGAAAAAGTAGCTAATCAACAAATATAGGAGCCATACTAATCATCATTTTAGAACCTAAAGCAAACACACACACACACACACACACACTTGGTAGATACAGGGAAAGTGTAAAACAATATTAACAAAATGGAATTGAATACAAAAACATAGGAAAATTATGCAAAAATGATTTTTAAAAATCATTATGAATATAATACAATAAGATTAAAATCAGTGGTGGTGCTTTTTTAAGATTTCATGTAGTGTCTGATAAATTTTTCTCTTTTTAGTTTGTATATTTATATAATGGTCGAACTACATTTATTAAATGTGAAAATCTACTTATATTTCCTAGACTTAAAATATCATGTGTATATGTACAGTTTTAATTTTCCCTTATATTTCAAACAGTTTCTACAATTTATAAGTGATATTCTATGGTTGGTACATAAGCCTTCCTAACAAATATGTTTTTATGGCCATTAAATGTATACACAATGAGGCTCCTTTTTACATTTATCTTTTTGGTTTGAATATTATTTCATAACACATTACTTTGCCGTCCATGGCAACCCTGTCTGAGGTTGCATTTGCCTAGTAAACCTATATATATTTTTTTTAAATAACAAAATGTTCCGTGTAGATAACCCTCTCTGATAAGCAACTTAGCAGGAGGATTTGTCTGTAACACATTCTATAAATATTTATCTTTTGTGGATTGATTTTAATCAGAATATCCTAAGGACATGCATGAAAGTCTGTGTATTTAAAATTTCGCCAGGTGGCTCTGATGCTAAGCTAGTTTGGTGTAACTTTACACAGCCTCCAGAAAAAACAAAAAAAATTGTTATAAGAATCAAAGTTATACTGCCCACATGTCATGTCAAGTATAGAAACTAATAAAAGTTTAATATATACCTAATAAAGCAAGCTTGATTAGTTTTCAAACTTTTAGATTATTCTATGATAATTAAGACATTACTCTCTTCCACTCTCTCTATTTGAATATTTGCATTATTTGTGATATAGCCTAACTTGTGGCAAACATGGACTCCAAAGCACAGTCATTTAAAGATGTTAAAAAAGACAACTTTTCTTCAACGTAACACTTTCAAGATACGCACCAGTTCAGGGTGGATATGTTGCTCTGCTCCATGAGATAATTCAGGGATCGAAGAATGTCAGTCACTTCTGAAATCCTCAATGTGTGTCTTTCTTATGTGCCTTTGAAAGGTAATCATTTTCCCACCAGAGAGAAGAGCATAATAAGAGATAGAGCAGATAAACTTTCTTATAAAAATGGCACCTGGAAGCTGCGTGCTTTATTTCTGTTCATATCCCTTTAGCTGTAATTTAATCACATTGAAATGTGCTTCTGGCCTGCCATGGTGACTCATGCCTGTATTCCCAGTACTTTGGGAGGCCAAGGCAAGAGGACCACTTGAAGTCAGGGGTTCCAGACCAGCCTGGCCAACATAGGGAAACCTCGTCTCTAATAAAAATACAAAAGAAATTAGCAGGGCCTGGTGACCTGTGCCTGTAACACCAGCTACTTGGAAGGCTGAGGCATGAAAATCTCTTGAACTCCGGAGGCAGAGGTAGCAGTGAGGGGAGATCCAGTCACTACACTCCAGCCTGGGTGATGGTGTGAGACTCTGCCTCCAAAAAGAAAAACAAAACAAATAAACAAACAAAAAAACAAATGTGCTTCTATTTCTGTTAGCTAAACTCAGAGTTTTTGACTTAATAGTGGAATGAATACTAAGGGATAATTAACAATATTTTACCTAATACTTTTCTTCTGCCTGATATTTGTCAGCATTACTCAAAGATTTATCTCTGGTTGTTTATCATTTTTTGTATTCTTTCTTTACAAAGTTTTATTTTCAGACATTAAAAATGTGTCCTTTCTTCACACTCTTATGCACAGTTAAATCATCAGCTGGAAAAAACCTTTCAACTCCAGACATTATATCCAATTGGCCTGTCCACTTGGGGTTCATGCATCTCATTGAACTCAGTATTTTTTGAACTACACAGACACATCTGTTTATTCCTTCAATATCTTTCCTCCTGTATTCCGTGCATCAGTGAATGCACCACCACTTAGTCATATACTCAAGTCTTTATGTGGTCTTCTACCTCCAAAGAGTCACCTAGCCCTGTAGATTTCTTCTTATTACTGTTTGAATTCATCCATTCTCTACTATTTTCAAGGCTATCCCTTAATTTAAATCCTTATCACAGTTCATCTACATTATGGCAAATTTACCCCACTAATTTTTCTACCCCCAGCCTTGATTTCTCATGTATTTTTAATATAATAGATCCCAGAAATTACAAATCTGATGATGTCACTTTCTTAGATAAAACTTTACAGAGACTAGTAGTATAGTTTGAAGTCAGGTAGCCTGATGCCTCCAACTTTATTCTTTTTGCTTAGGATTGTCCTGGCTACGTGGACGCTTTTTTGGCTCCATACAAAGTTTCAGGTGTTTTTTTTTCCAGTTCTGTGAAGAGGGTCATCAGTAGCTTGATGGGGGTACATTGAATCTACAAATTACTTTGGGCAGCATGGCCATCTTCACAACGTTGATTCTTCCTAACCATGAGCGTGGAATATTTTTCCATCTGTTTGTGACCTTATTTCTTTGAGCAGTGGTTTGTAGTTCTCCTTGAATTGGTCCTTTGTATCCTTTGTTAGTTGTATTCCTAGTTTTATTTCCTTTGTAGCAATTGTGAATGGCAGTTCGTTCTTGATTTGGCTCTCTTTAAGTCTGTTATTGGTGTATAGGAATGCTTGTGATTTCTGAACATTGATTTTGTATCCTGAGAATTTGCTGAAGTTGCTTATCAGTTTAAGGAGATTTTGGGCTGAGACAATGGAGTCTTCTAAATATACAATCATGTAGTCTGCAAATAGAGACAATTTGACTTCCTCCTTTCCTAATTTAATACCCTTTATTTCTTTTTCTTGCCTGAATGCTCTGGCTAGAACTTCCAATATAATATTGAATAGGAGTGGTGAGAGAGGGCATCCTTGTCTAGTGTCAGATTTCAAAGGGAATGCTTCTAGTTTTTGCCCATTCAGTATTATATTACCTGTGGGTTTGTTGTAAATAGCTTTTATTATTTTGAGATACATTCCATCGATACCTAGTTTATTGAGAGTTTTTAGCATAAAGGGCTGTTGAATTTTGTTGAAGGCCTCTGAATCTTTTGAGATAATCATGTGGTTTTTGTCTTTGTTTCGGTTTGTGTGGTGGATTATGTTTATAGACTCGTGTATGTTGAACCAGCCTTGCATCCCCAGGATGAAGTCTACTTGATCATGGTGGATAAGCTTTTTGATGTGCTGTTGCAATCGGTTTGCCAGTATTTTATTGAAGATTTTTGCATCTATGTTCATCATGGATATTGTCCTGAAGTTTTTGTTTTTTCTTGAGTCTCTGCTGAGTTTTGGTATCAGGATAATGTTGGTCTCATAAAATGATTTGGAAAGGATTCCCTCTTTTTGGATTGTCTGGAATAGTTTCAGAAGGAGTGGTATCAGCTCCTCTTTGTATGTCTGGTAGAATTCAGATGTGAAACCATCTGGACCTGGGCTTTTTTAGGTTGGTAGGCTACTAATTGCTGCCTCAACTCAGTCCTTCTTATTGGTATATTCAGGATTTCAACCTCTTCCTGGTTTAGGCTTGAAAGGGTGCAAGTGTCCAGGGATTTATCCATTTCTTTCAGGCTTACTGGTTTATGTGCATAGAGTTGTTTGTAGTAATCACTGATGGTAGTTTTTATTTCTGTGTAATCGGTGGTGATGTCCCCTTTATCATTTTTTATTGCATATATTTGTATCTTCTCTCTTTTCTTTTTTATTAGTCTGGCTAGGGTTCTATTTGTTTATTTTTAAAAAAAAAAAAACAGCTCCTGGATTTATTGATTTTTTGAAGGATTTTTTGTGTCTCTGTCTCCTTCAGTTCTGCTCTGATCTTAGTTATTTCTTATCTTCTGCTAGCTTCTAAATTTTTTGATCTTGCTCTTCTAGCTTTTTCAATTTTAATGATAGGGTGTCTATTTTAGATTTTTTCTTGCTTCTCCTGTGGGCATTTACTGCTATAAATTTCCCTCTATAGACTGCTTTAAATGTGTCCCAGTGATTCTGGTACATTGTGTATTTGTTCTACAAGGCTACAGTAATCAAAACAGCATGGTGCTAGTACCAAAACACAGATGTAAACCAATGAACAGAACAGAGGCCTTAGACGTAACACCCCACATCCACAACCATCTGATCTTTGAAAAACCTGACAAAAACAAGCAATGGGGAAAGGATTCACTGTTTAATAAATGATGTTGGGGAAACTGGCTAGTCATGTGCAGAAAGCAGAAACTGGACCCCTTTCTGACACCTTGCACTAAAATTAACTCCAGATGGATTAAAGACTTAAACTTAAGACCTAATACCATAAAAACCCTAGAAGAAAACCTAGGCAGAACCATCCAGGACATAGGCATAGGCAAAGACTTCATGACAGGAACACCAAAAGCATTGGCCTAATAAAACTACAGAACTTCTGTACAGCAAGAGAAACAATCATTAGAGTGAACTGGCAACCAACAGAATGGGAAAAAATTTTTACAACCTACCCATCTGGCAAAGGGCTAATATCCACAATCTACAAAGAACTAAAATAGATTTACAAGAAAAAAACAAACAACCCCATTCAAAAGTGGGCTATGGATATGAACAGACACTTTTCAAAAGAAGGCATATATGAGGCCAACAAACATGAAAAAATGCTCATCATAACTGGTCATTAGAGAAATGCAAACCAAAAACGCATTAAGATACCATCTCACACCAGTTAGAATGGTGATCGTTAAAACATCTAGAGACAACAGATGCTGGAGAGGATGTGGAGAAATAGGAACACTTTTACACACTGTTGGTGGGAGTCTAAATTAGTTCAACCATTGTGGAAGACAGTGTGGAGATTCCTGAAGGACCTAGAAATAAAAATTGCATTTGACCCAGCAATGCCATTACTGGGTATACATCCAAAGGATTATAAATTGTTCTATTGTAAAGACACAGGTACACGTATGTTCATTGTGGCACTGTTTACAAGAGCAAACACCTGGAACCAACCCAAATGGCCATCGATGATAGACTAGACAAGGAAAATATGACACATATACACCATGGAATACTATGCAGCCATAAAAAATGATGAGTTTGTGTCCTTTGTAAGGACATGGATGCATCTAGAAATCATCATCTGGACACAAAAACAGAAAATCAAACACTGCATATTCTCACTCATAGGTGGGTGTTGAACAATGAGAACACATGGACACAGGAAGGGGAGCATCACACCCTGGGGTCTGTTGGGAAGGACTAGGGGAGGGACAATGCAAGATGGGGAGGTTGGGGAGGGATAATATGGGGAGAAATGCCAGATATAGGTGATGGGGGGATGGAGGCAGCAAACCACATCGCCATATATGTACCTATGCAACAATCCTGTATGATCTGCGCATGTACCCTAGAATGTAAAGTGCAATAATATAACAAAACAAACGAACAAACAAACAAACAAACAAACAAAAAACAAAAGCTTTACAGAGGCTCTAGCTAGTCACAATCTGCTGAAGTTTCCACAGTGTCTCTACTCCTTACATTCTATGCAGCCCTTCCTGACTAGTGTCATTTCCCTGTCAAAAGAAGAATTTCCCTCATATTTTGAAAGAAATTCAAAGAATTCTCATACCTTTCAGCCTCCTTTTCTGGAAGAAATGAGTATTATTTCCTTTTTTTTCTTTTTTCTGTACTTCTTTATGTCACAACAACTGTATAACAGTTTTACAGGCTTTTGCTTCCATTTGTGCCTTGAGTTACTACCTTAGATTGCAAACACCTTGAAGTCACAAAACAGTTGCTTCATTACTGCTGTTTGAGATAATTGTATTAGTCATGGCATTTAGGAATTATAGAATTTTATAAACTGAGGGGATGATAGAATCTTCACATTTGAAAACCTATCTAAATCAAACCTTTAACAAACATAAGAATCTCAACGGTAACACAGTATCATACTATTTCAGCCACAGCCATACTGTATCAAAGGTTCGATCTCAAAAGTTGAGGATATTCCTATCACTTTTGAAAGCCAAAATTCTCACAATATTCGTCCTTATATTTTACTGAGATGTAATTTTTTATACATTATATACTTTAGACCAAATTCAGGAAAACAATAAAATGTATTCAGTACAGCATCTATAACAGACACTGAAACACAAACTAGCATACAATATGAAAAACCTGGTAATACTAAATAAGATATTATTAATTTAATATAAGACTTTGGCATAAATTGCTGTTATTTGCAAAAAAAGTAATTATCGCAAAAAAAATGTAGTATTGACATAGATAGATAGATAGATAGATAGATAGATAGATAGATATAGATAGATAGATTTTTAAATTAAATATTAAACTCAAAAACACCTGACCAAGAAAGTATAATTTAGATGCAAAATATTTTGGCTCACTGTGAAACCAATATAATTTACTCACACCAATAAAAATAATTGCTGAAAAGAAAGATTTATTATTCAGTCAATCCAATATATTATAAGCAGAAACCAATATACAGTGGCAATCAATTTATTATACTATATAAAGCATTTCATGTGGAAACCAATTTATAATAAACCAAAGACTTAGTGCCAAACACATTTACAAAAAGCTTGATATAGTATTCACATAAATTCCATGCAAAAAACTAAAACTTGACTTTACAGACACCCTAGAGATGAACACTGCCCTTCTCTATTTCTAATCCTATCAAATTTCAAGAAAATCACAGATTTATATGAACTAGGTTTCTTTCTTTATTGTTATTGGGAAAATGAGAAAGGAAATCATTAACAAACAGAAATGAATAATTCTTTAAAACCTTAGCAATTACTCAAATCTGATAAGGAGTGGAATTCACTATGATAGGGCAGCCATAGAATTACATATTTGCTGACTTTGATTTTATTTAAAGGAATAATTTTGCAGCACGGATTTGGCAAGCACGAACACATTTCTCTGATTCACATTTTAGATTTGCTGTAGCCAAAGGAGCACTTGCCAGCATAATAAAGCTTTTCCAACTTGAAATGAGTAGGTGTTTCCAAAACATTTCAATTGTTCTCTTGATGACTCTGAGAGACTGGGGTGAAACTGATTTTAGGTATGCAAAATTAGATATTTAAAGGCAATCACAATGTCCTCTCCTACATAGTCCCATCTGTTGTGTCCTTTACACATGAATAACTGTGTACAGAGATTTCAAGGGATTCACAAGTCAAAAAGAGGAAAAATCAGGTAGGGAAATTTCAAGGGGACAGTTTTCCAAATTTATTTAAAAACGATTCCACTAGCCAATTTTTACTAAGGGATATCCATCCTATAGCTGATGAGATAAACAAAAATAATATAGTACTGCTAATCATGATAATAAGTCATTGCCCCAAGTATTCTTTTTTGGGGGGGTCCATCCTAAAATGAACAGCAGGAGCATTTGCTTTCAAACCTGTAAGCATAGATAGTGCAGGAAAAACTTTAATTTTTTTATAAACATATTATACTCAAAGTGAATTATATTTTAAAATTTAAATCAATTATAGTTTTTAGATAGTCTGCATTTTATCTGATGACATGGGCTAGCTTATTTTTAAGTGGCAGTTTATTTTCTAAAACTGAACTCCTCACTTTGCCTTAATTAAGACTTTACTTCCCCTCCCCCACTCCGAATTAGGGTCTCATTCTGTCGTCCAGCCATATGTGCAATGGCATGATCATGGCTTACTGCAGCATTGACCTCTCTGGACTCAGGCGATCCTCTCATCTCGGTCTCAGCTTCCTGAGTAGCTGAGATCACAGGTGTCCACCGCTACACCTGGCTAGTTTTTTGTATTTTTGATAGGAACAGAGTTTAACCATGTTGTCCAGGATGGTCTCAAACTCCTGACCTCAAGTGATCCTCCCACTTCAGCCTCCCAAAATGCTGGGATTACAGGCATGAGCCACAATACCCAGCCAGGGCTTTGCTTTTATGCTCTCAGCTTCAACATTTTTATACTATTTCTCAGCCAACCAAAATCCTAACCATTCACTCTCCAGTTAAACTTTATTTTATTGTCTTTCTTATGCCTGTTGTCTTTTGCTATATAACTATGAACTAATAAGCTTAGAAAAAAAATCTAAGAGATTCAATGTCTTGCTTAATTTCATATGGGTAAACAGAAGCCTGGTTGTAAGAAATGTCTAAGCCTATAGCTGACCATCAGCCCACTCATTTTTTTCCTACTGTGGCAATGCCCCTACATAATACTTTAAAAACGGATGATTTCTTTGAACTTTATCTGCTAGGCACCTTGCCAAAAACTTCAGATGTAATGTCTCACTTAATAAACTCAACAAACTTATGAGATGGGAGTTATTTTTGCCATGATTCCAGTAACACGTTCATTGAGCAAGCAGCATTATGAGTCGACTAAGAGTGTATCATAAGATTAAGGGTAATTCAGTTTCTCAAGACCTGTAAAAGTTTCCTTTTTCATGTTGATCTGATCATGTAAACACAAAGGCAGAATTATGACTCAGCATAGCTCCCCACCTTGGCCAATAGTTCCTCATTCTTCCAACTTCTATATGGTTTCTTATTTTTAGATCACTGCTTTGTTAGAAAAAGAAAATAAATGTACCTGTTAGGTAAATAGGGCTTTGGAAACATACACCCCCCCACACACACACACGAATGTATGAATATATGAGGATTCATCTAAATATTAAATCCCAGGAGAGTTTACTGATGAAGTGAGCATCCTAAGAAAAGTAGGGATAAAGATAATGAAAACCCTGTGCAAATACCTAGAAGAAAAACCCCAATCTCAGCGGGGTTCCCACTAGCATATGGTGACTTTGTGAGTGTTAGAAAAAAATAGTCAATCTAGGTGTACATATAGCTAAAACGAATATTCTTAGGTACAGTAACTGGGAAAAGAGAGCTCTCTCTTGAATTATGAATTAAAGGGAGTCCCTTCTTTGAGCCTGATGCAGTTACACACTAGGGATCACAGTTTGGCTAGCAAGCCTGCAGCTTGATTTCAGCTGCCATTCCCATCCACTTGGCAAAAGAGCCCATGAAGAGGACATGACACACGAAATTTGTATGGGTGATCCGGCAGTGTAGTAAAAATATTCACACCTCCATTGCAAATGGGTATCATTAGTCCAATCCCTGATAGACTTAGAAATATACCCAGTTTCCATGATGAACATGAATATGTTTGTTTTACTTTTGTGGAAGAAGTAACCTGAATTTGTCTGGGAATTACAAGATGATCAGGCATAAGGAGAAGTACAACCTTATATAGTAGGTCATTAAAAAATATTTTTACTATTATCACTATCACTGTCAGAGAACAAAAATAAAAAGGATCCAAATCTGAAAGGGTAAGGACCATGTTCTCATGCTAAGAAGTATTGCAGATGATCCTTGAATGGCACAGGTTTGAACTGCAGTGGTCCATTTAGATGCAAATATTTTTCTGTGAATACAGATAGAAAGTACAGTATTTGCGGGATGATCCCCATGTATAGGGAACAAGAACTTTTCATATACATAGGTCTCCCAGGGCTGACTGCAGAACTTAAGTATGCCAGGATTTGGGTTTTATTTATTCATTGACTTAATATTTATTTATAGAACACCAACAATTTGCCAGGTACTAGGACAAACACTCATTATTCAATAAGATAAAGATGGATGTGAATCTTATTTAAATAAATGCACATTTCCCTGAAAGAAATTAAATATATAATAGCAATAATGAATGACCAGGACCAATGGTCTAATTAGTTGACCACCATGATTCTTTCAAAGGACTACACTTCTACTACTGGCTGATGGAGAATCAACACAGTGCCCTGCCATGGAGCATAGGCCTGATGGCTGTGCAGGTTTGAATGCTTAACCTTACCAATGATTTAGGCAGGGTGCTTAATCTATACTTTGTTTTCTTCATTCATGACATAAGCAGAATAGCACTAATAATAAAGTTTTCATGAAGAGTAAATTAGCTATTGTCAGTAGCATACTCAGAACTATTGCTACATAATAAGGACTCTGTTAGAATTTATTAAATACGTAATCTTCATGGACCCTTTAAAATACTAGGCTTCTATACACCTTCAGAAATAATGTACTTTGGTGCTGTAAACTCTTCTTACTACCTCCTAAGTTCAGGGGATTTCACTGATAGTTTTGTTGCTAAGAGCATTGTATAAGGTTGATAGGTAGATTAATGGGAAAGTAGCAAGTGGTGGAATCAGTTATTTAGTATTTGCTCTAAACATATTTTAGAAGTCACGAGAGTAATAAGATTTAGAAGTAAGTAAAAGGAAATATATGTGTTTATTGTAAAACAGTATTAGCAAAATCCAAGCCTGCATAAAGAGCCAAACCATATTTATTTCTTGAGTGCCTATTAGGATTTAACCATTCAGGTTAGATTATAGGGTTAAGACCAGCAGCTTATATGATTGAAAAAGTAAGGACAATATTTCTGATGTCATTATTAAAGAGTACAAAACAGTATAAAATTATGATTGTGTTATAAGCACCTCCTGTCATCAGAAATGGAAGACAAGGAAAGAATGTAGCTTGAATGAGCCAAATAAGGTGTATGTGACGCCACTCCCAATTCCATCTTTTCAACTCTTTTAACTCATCTCTTACTTTTATCCTTGATTGGTATGCCCTTCTGGTCTTGTCTTAGGCTTTGTCTATTGTAGAAGCCGAACAAAAAATTAAGTGTAAATCACCAGATGCTGTTCAAATCTCTTCCTATGTTAGAAGATGTTGTCTCTGGAGATTTTTAATTGGAAATCCACGATATATGAATGAATGTGAGTTTCCCCAAAATAACCCTAGAATATGCTTCCTTGGAAATTCCAGACCATGAGCAAACAGAGATTTACATGGAGAAAAAAAAAAATCCTTTCTCTGAGGAATCTGGCATCTGGGGATGATTTATTACAGCTTTGCTATGCTTGTTACCATCTCAAGAGTGCCTTACATACAGGCACGCCCACATATGCAAACATGGGTTTATGTAATTGCACAGAATTAAATTTTTATGCTAACTCCGTTGAAATCCATAAGCTTATTATATCCTTCAAAACTGTCCATGTAAACAAATTGAAAACATTAATGTTTTAAAATCTAGCACACAAAGGCTATTAATTAATATTCCTATGCTTGTCTTATCATTGCTGAAGAGTCATTGTAATCCAGTTGTTTCAGAAAGACAAACCATTGCAAGATGAGTTTCGTGTCCACTGACTTTCAATTGATATTATCTATTAAACAGAGGAGAAGATGGAAGAATGAAAAGGAATCCGCCATTTTTCAATGCCTGAAGTCCTCCAATAACCAGGAGTTTTAAAGGTTAAAGGTCGCCTATCATTACTTGTGTTATAAATGTTTGAGATGATGGATATGCTAATTACCCTGATTTGATCGCTATGCATTATATATATTAAAATATTACTATGCACCCCTTGAATATGAACACTTACTATTTGTCAATTAAAAATAGTAAAAAGAAAAAATAAACTAAATAATAGCAAACACTTACTGAGAGCTTGTCGTGTGCCAGGCATTCTTCTAAAAATCAACTCGTTTGGGCATATACTAACTTAATCATCAAACACTAAAAAGCAGGTGAAAAAAAATGGAGGAAGAGACGATGACAAATAACTTGAAGATCTCCCACCTGGTATTCAAACCAAGGGTGTCTGATTATAGCCTATGCTCTGAACCTCTATATTGCACTGCTTCATATTGACTCATATCTGTATATAAAATAGGTTTGAAAGGCAACTTATATTTTTGCCTTGTTGAGGTTTTCCAGCCAAGAAAAATTTGTCATGATATAAAATAAGATATTATCTCAAAGATGAAAATATATCGAGGTCATTTCTGATGTTTTTTTATCTAGTTCAAATAAATAAAAGCTGTTTTTCGACCAAGACATCAGAAGACTGCACACTTGAATGAATCTGAAGGTCAAAAAGAACAAAAGATACTGCTGGTCTTTGGGTGACCATCATCTTAGTAGAAAAATTACACTTGATTCCTCTTTTATATAATGCAACAGGAAATGAATTCTTACCAAAAAGTCTGAAAATGAAAACTGCTCTTTTCATTAAATGTATATAACATTAGCAAAATGTTTAATGACCACTTCTTAATTAAATAAAGTAGTTGATATAAGAGGCACAACCAAGTTTGTGTTTGTTAGGTAAAGTTGAGGTGTAAAAATTTATGTATGTGTTGAATGTATATAAGTACCATACTAATTTGCAAATTTCTCCTAAGGAATGAATTACAGTGAGGTAATTAAAATGAAAATAAAGAAATAATAGCAGATTTAAGGGACTTTATGTGCATTTTAAAATTTCTTGTTTTTCATTATTACCCATCATTCCAAACCCCAATCTGCTAGTTTTCTCTTTTTTGTGGCCTTTTCTTGGTAGATTAGGGACATCTTATAGGACATCTAATGTTTGACACACTCATTAACAAGATGGTAGTACATTTTTTCTCCTCACTATATTTAATTGGTGGCCCTGGAAACATATCTCTCTCCCTGCTGTTATTTGAACAGGGAGAATAAAAAAGGCAAGGAAAGTAATCTAATTTTACTAAAATAGAAAAATGAATGAATGAGTCACATCTATATTAAATCATTAATATATATTTGCATTAAGTAAATCAAGAAGATACAACAAGCAAATATATAAATGTGGGCAAATAACATGTACGCACATAGAACAACAGTTTTCCCAGGTTTTATTAATTTAAATAGGCTGTTGGGATGTCTTACTTTCTGATTTTTGATTGATAATCTTATATATTATCTCTATATTAATCCATATTGTAGGACTTTCAAATAGTCACAAACATGAGTCTAACTATCCAAGATCTCCTAGTATGAATCAGTTTACTATACCTAACAAACTTTATATTTTTAAAAGAAAAAAGAAACTTTTAAACTGTCATAAAAAAAGACTGATAGAGAGAAGTTCCTGCCCTACATGTAATGTTATTCCTTAAATTTCTTTTTTTACCCCAATTATCATTCTCTTCATAATGATCGTGACTTTTCTGTGAACCATCAACCATCACTAACTCCATCTTTCGTTACAGCTGCTTTACTAACATTGGATATTTTTTTCTCCAAACACTTATCCTTTATAAATAACTGTGTACAAATTGGTAATTTTAGTTTTCCCTGTCTTTTCTTTATTTATTTTAAGAGATAGGCATAGGTTGCACCACCTCGCATCCCAGGGATGAAGCAGACTTGATTATGATGAATAAGCTTTTTGATGTGCTGTTGGATTCGGTTTGCCAGTATTTCATTGAGGATTTTCGGATCAGTACTCATCATGGATATTGGCCTGAAATTTTCTTTTTTAGTTGTGTCTCTGCCAGGTTTTGGTATCAGGATGATGTTGGTCTCATAAAATGAGTTAAGGAGGATTCCCTCTTTCTGTATTGTTTGGAATGATTTCAGAAGGAATGGTACCAGCTCCTCTTTGTACCTCTGCTTAGAATTTGGCTGTGAACTCATCTGGTTCTGGACTTTTTTTGGTTGGTAGGCTATTAATTGCTGCCTCAAGTTCAGACCTCGTTATTGGTCTGTCCAGGAATTCAACTTCTTCCTGCTTTAGTCTTGGGAGGTTGTAAGTGTCCAGGAATTTATCCATTTCTTCTAGACTTACTGATTTGTGTGCATAGAGGTGTTTGTAGTAATCTCTGGTGGTAGTTTTTATTTCTGTGGTATCAGTGGTGATATCCCCTTTATTATTTTTTATTGCATCTATTCGATTCTTCTCACTTTTCTTGTTCTCACTCGTAAGTGGGTTTGAACAATGAGAACACATGGACACAAGGAGGAGAACATCACATACCCAGGCCGGTCGGGGTGTGGGGGAACTAGTGGATGGATAGCAGGGGGTGGGAGGATTGGGGAGGGATAGCATTAGGAGAAATACATAATGTAGATGACAAGGGGATGGATGCAGCAAACCACCATGGCAAGTGTATACTTATGTAACAAACCTACACGTTCTACATCTGTACCCCGGAACTTAAAGTATAATAATAACAATAATAAAATATGAACTAGATAAATATAGGCTTTGATTCCTTCCTTTCCTTCATATACATCACTATTTTCATCACTGTTCTATACAATTTTCTGCATTTGATCTTTCTTTCATTTTACAATTGTGACAGGCAAAGTACCTTCAAGAGATACAGTCTAGTAGGGGAGAAAGACAAGTAAACAGGCAACGGCAATCCCAGTTGACAAATGGTAAGTTATGAGGAAGCATGAGGGATTATGAGAATACATAAGCAGCTTGTATTTAATTTTGAGGGATCAGGACATAACATCTAGTTAAAAGTCTAACTTTTAGCTGAATTTGAAAGAATGACAACAAGTTACCTAACTACTAATAAAGTCAATGCTTGGAAACCTGAATCAGAGGCTTAGTTAAAATTTATTCCAGAATTTTTCAGATATATATTTCTATAATTATTGTAACTACATACCAGTTCCACTGGAATGGAGATTAACAGAAGTAAAGCACAGCAATGTATTTAATCAAAGTTTTAAATGAAATGAAATCCTCTAGAATGGAGACTCAATGGAGACAGGAAAACTGTCCAATTTTATGCTTAGATTTGACCAAGAATGGACAGCCATGTAGAACTGGGATCAGAAAATGTGTATGATCTAATAGGAATAGACTATAGGGGGAAACCTAGAAAGATGTGTCTATTCAGATTCTTCTGGGCCTATGTGCATCATTCTTTCTGTGTATAAGGCCAGAACCTCTCTGGAATGGGCATCTTATGGCCCATTATCAAGCAAGGTCAGTTTGAGAATGTCTTTATGTCCAGGTCTTACACAGAAAGGCAGGGGAAAATTAGAGAAATATTTTTAGGTTTTTGATATGTTGATCACTACCCACAGGGATCTGTCCTGCAAACCTTGACTCCGCAACTGATGAATAAAGTACACTCACATACTGAGTACAGTGAACAAATGGGCTGGGAAGTTTCTCAGCTGCTCTCAAGGGCGACTGCAGCTACCCAACCTCCCTAGCCCACTCATTCACTGTACTCGGTGTGTGAGTATATTTTAGTCATCCTTCGTGGAGTCAAGGTTTGCAGGACAGACTCCTGCACGTGGTGATCGATGTCTCAAGTGGTGACCCTGCTGTGATCAACATCACAGCTGGTGTGGTTTGAGACTGTGTTTTATAACTTTTCCCTAATATTTCGCTTAATATTTTCTCAACCACCCTGAGAGAATCCCAACAGGATTTATGGCTGGCTTTGGGGGATAAGGGTTCTGATTTCTATGATCAACCTTGGGAAATAGAGAGTCTAGTTTGTCTGCCTTGACTTGAGGAAGAATGAGTTGGAGAGACAGAAAGCCAGGTCAGAGAACACTGTGCTACTAATGCTGCTACTGAGGCTGCTTCTGAGGCCTTTATTTTGGCCTTTATTTTGCTACCTGAGGTCAGAAGACCTTACTTCTGAGGTCCTTTCAGTTTCCTTCAGTGTAAGATGCTCAGCATGCCAAGGTGTCATGCTTTGGGGTCTCATGTTCTGAGTTCCAACAGTGGTAATTTTTATGTTCTGCTGGCAAGAGCTGACCAGTTCAATATAAGGGTTAGACAAGAGTCACAGTGTAGGTAATAATCAATCACCTGCAATAACTTTCAGACTAGGTCATCTTCATCAAATGAACTAATGTAATACATTTTAAATGTTTGTCTTCTTTTTGCATATCTCTGAAAGAAGATAATATTGCTTAAAAAATGAATGAACATGCTTTCCTATCAGCAGGTAGTCTTTGGTTAATATTGTGCTATGATGCAAAAAAATATAAAATGGTAAATGTGAACCTTTATACAGCATGAAATAACATTTTATGAACAGAAATAGAGCATGCAATGTCTGAGACAAAGAGATAGAACACAGGAATGTTGAATAAGATGTAATTTATTTTCTTAAATGGCTCTTGTCTATTATATTTCAGTTTCATCTCTCTTTATAATAGATATTCTTATCAGACATTTATCTGCCATCACTTTCTGACATAATACACATCTTGTGGTTTCCAATTTTATCACACAGTAAACTTCCTTTATGTTCTCAAAAATAACATGAGTTAGAATTGACTAAAAATAATCCACAGTATTACCATAGGTATTTCAAGCAAGAAAACTGATTTTTTTAATACTGTCACTGCCTATACAGAATGGATTTGAAGGATTTTGAAGGATTCTACTAAAACATCCTCAAAGGGTTTGAAGCTTTTATTTTTACTTAAATTACAAAGAGAATTTGTTCAGATCATTACATGAAAACAAGCCAGAAAAGATGTCTCTTTATATTTCAACCTCTTTTGGTAGTTTTCTCTATATTTAAATAATTGTGGTTGTTATATTAGCATTATAAATGTTTCTTCTGTTTCATCATTATTTATTAACCTGGTTATTATATATCTTTAGTTACTTATTTTCTGCAACTTTCTATCCCAAAAATAGACTGAATTTCAAAGCATCACAAAGGGTGATTCGCTACTCTTCCCTACAAAACAATATTTTTTTTCCCATCTGCAACATGTCTTTCTCTACCTTTATCTTTACAATCAAATTCCTGATTCTTCTGAAAAGCATTACCGGTAATCAAATCTGAATCTGGTTCCTCTCAATTAGTTCTGAAGTGCCCATGGAGCATTCCTTCTAATCATCTCTTACAAACGGAAGTAAAATTATATACTTTCCTATGCTTGGCACACCTAATTATTTTATTATCCATACAACAACAAATAGTAATTGCTTTGTTTGTAGGTAGCCTTTTGGATAAAGAAATAGATTGACTTTATTGCAATGTGATAAACAATTTGGGGAGATTAAACGTTCAGACCTTATACACACTCTTTTGCCAAGCAAATTATGTCTGTTTAAGTGACAAACGACGCCTTTATTATCATAGTCATAAAATCATACCTCTTTGTCTGCTTATTGTCTGTTTTTCTAATTGTCTTTGCATTATTTAAAGTGAAACGTAACTTAATATCTATAGTAGCATAAATAAACTTAAGAAACTTGGCACTTTAGAAAATATTTTAATGAATATTTTATTGCATCTATGCAAAGTCCACATGGATCAAGAGTATGATGCTTTTCTCAGACACTGAGGGTTTGAATCTTGATCCAAACACTAATAGCTTGATTACCTTGGGCACCAAGCTATAAAATGAGAAGATACAATGAAATTAACTAACTTTCTTGAGTAAATAAAAGAGATGAAGCACTTAGCACAGAGCGTGGCACAGAATAAATATTTGACTGTTAGCTGTGACTTTTGTAGCAAAATAAAGAAAATCTATCAACATATGTAATATGTAAGTATGTTACTATTCCCATTTTGTCCACTTACTTGATATTTATAGAATCTTACTACTTTTATTTTCAGTTGAAAGTCAATATCATCTAAACCAAAAACTCTTACAAGATAGAAATGAATTTTAAGTTTTTCCTACCAACCGTCAAATGAACAATCTCTACATTTAACTTTTTAGCAGTAGTTTTTTAAAGCTTATGCACAAAATCCATTTATAATTATAGTCTATGACAATATAGTCTATATGACCTTCTCCAAGAATATCTTTTTGGTACTTCCAAAGGAAGATATACCACCTAAAAATGCTATGGGATTGGTTCTGGTATTTATCATCACCCCGTGCTGTTACTCTAATCCTACATTTCAGTGTTATGCAATCAAACTCTTTTCATACAAAATCTGCAAAAAGTATTTGTTGACTGAATACAAGTTCTAAGAAAAGTTTTAAGGAAAACAATATAGTAAAAGGAAAACAATTGCTTAAAAAGCTGATTTTCATAACCTAGTCCCATGAAAACTCATGTAGATTTAAAAAATTAGGTCAGACAGCCCAAAATTTGCAATGATAATTAGGACTAATTAATTAAAACATTGAAATGACAGTGTTTTAGACTGTGTTTGTTCTTTAAATGGAATTTATTGCTTCATATTCTTTGAAATATATTAATTTTAAAAATAAACCTTACGAAAGGTATTATGCATAATTAAATATCAACAGTAAATAACTTTTATAAAATTTATTTGGAAAGAAACAAAAACAGAAGATTTTACATTAAACATATATTAAAATATAATATTTTGTTCTAAATAGCCATCAATTGCACATCTGTTTATATGTTATAAGCTTAGCATATAGTTAAAAGAGTAAAGCCCATTAGAAAGCGTTCAAGACACAAAACACATGGACACAGATGTATTGTGGCACTGTTCACAGTGGCAAAGACTTGGAACCAATCCAAATGCCCATCAATGATAGACTGGATAAAGAAAATGTGGCACCTATACACCATGGAATACTATACACCCATAAAAAGGGTTAGATGGTGTCCTTTGCAAGGACATGGATGAAACTGGAAATCATCATTCTCAGCAAACTGACACAAGAACAGACAACCAAACACCACATGTTCTCACTCATAAATGGGTGTTGAACAATGAGAACACATGGACACAAGGAGGGTAATATCACACACTGGGGCCTGGGGAGTGGGAGGCTAGGGGAGGAATAGCAGGGGTTGGGGGAATTGGGGAGGGATAGCATTAGGAGAAATACCTAATGTAGATAATGGGGTGATGGATGCAGCAAACCACCAGCATGGCACTGGTATGCCTATGTAACAAACCAGCATGATCTTCACATGTACCCCACACGTAAAGTATAATAAATAAATTTTTTAAAAAAGACATAAAACAGTCACCATTTATTGGTTAGTTATTTTTAATTTCCTGTATATATTAGGATATTTTTGAGACACTTGAGAAGTTGTTTAAAGATTATTTTGCTTAGTGCCTAAAATATAAAAGTAAAACAAAACTAAAAATATTAGTGTCTCTGAGATTTAAGATGTAAAAATCAATTTGACCTAAAATTTATTTCAAAGATTTTTTTAAACTCCTCTGAATTACATGACAAACAGATCTTCCTAATACAGAGTCATGGGACAGATTAAATACAAAGTATTTTTTAAATCCCCTAAACTATAAGCTAAAAATTATTTAAAATGACTTTGTATTATTTTTGAAACTAAGAAAAATTGTGAGAAAAACTGTTTTTAAAAGGCTTTTATATCTAAGCTATTAAAATTTCAAAGACATAAAAGGTTAAATTTATAAAAATTTTCTTCAACATAGATATGTTTTATTAAAAAATGCAATAAAATATTCAAATCTGACTTTATCATAATCTGAACTACATCAGATTATATTAGAAGCTTCAAGCTTCTAGAGGTGGTTTACCCAGTAACAATTTTATTTCCTGAATAATATTTTGAATCACTGGCATCACAGACTCTTATTTGCACACTTAAAACCTTTGGACACTTTATGGGTTAGCTTTTGCTGCAGAATAAATCATCCCAAACTTTAGCGGTTTGTGAAAACAACAATTTATTTACCTCACCCTGTACTCAGCATGGTAGTTCTGTTGATTTGGGTTAGACTCAGCTGATCTTGGCTGGATGTCAATCTTGACTTTGCAAGTGGTTGCCAGGTAAACTGGGACTAGGTGAGAGTTAGCTGGAGGAGGGCGCTGAACTTTACAACCTCTGCCCTCTTATCTTCCAGCAGAATAGCCACATCTTGTTTACCAGGTAAAGCAAACTCTAAGGAGACATCTGTTTTCATTTGTGTGCTTATATGACTTTTGCTGCTGTCCCACTAGCCAAAGAAATTTACTCACCAGTCCAGAGTCAGTGTGAGAAGTTTCTCCCTAAAGATGTAGCTAGAGGGCAGCATAAATAATTTGAAGATCATTAGTGTAACAATCTGTCACAGAAATTTGAGCCCTTTTATTCTATTTTAAATGCCAGCAAATAAACAGAAACTTTTGAAAAACTGAGATTGGTTCTCACAAATAATCTTCCACAATGGATCGTTTTCAGTAGATGATTCTGATAACTGCTGGATGATTGAAATAAGTTCAGTATTTATGGAAGGTGATAAATTAACCAAACGTATCACAAAACTGCTTGCTCAAGTAAGATGAAAATACGGTGCATTGAAGCCAATTTTTATAAAGTGATAGTTAAGATTTTAAAAATAGAGTATAATGAAAGAAGAGTTAATTGTGAATTTTGTAATCTAAGTAAAAAAATTCAATTATTTGAGAAAAACTACAAAGTAATTCCTGAAAATATTGGGTTTAAAAAGCTTATCATTGATTTAAAAATAAATAATGATGAATTCAGGATTTGGGGGATTTTGGCTACTGGATGAAAATGATTCGAGAAATTGTCATTAGCTAATAAATTCCATGTGGACAGGGTCTGTGTGTGTTTTGTTTAACGTTGTATCCCTTTGAACCTCTTGTGTTTAGAGGAAAGCCCAGCAAAAATAAAGCACTAACTACTTTATGCTTTATTTAACTAACTGATTATTTTAATTTATGTTATATGTTATCATGTCAGGCTTAGTTTTCATTCTCTGGGTTTAGTGAGAAGTTCAAGAGTCTGAAATAAGTTCTTTTTTCCCCTGCATGACATTATATGCGTCACAACAGAATGAGAATCGGGTTTAGGGTCTAGTTCTTAGCCTCTGGTGTTCACCAATTCTAAAATGTTGCTTTAAATCACCAGCTCTTTACCCAGTATCAGGCAACATTTTTCAGGGCAGGCAGCTATGATACTCCCTAGGATCTCTCTTCTCTGGCTGCAGGCTCTGTCACATGGACCACTGATTAGTTTGCAAGGCAAGAAGCTTCATATGGAAAGGCCATCATTCCCACATGAGGGTGTCGTGCATAAGGAGGAAGCAGTTTTTCACATTGTGGAAAACGTCACTTGGCACACTAGCCTAGAGTTGCTTGAGAAAATTCACTTTTCTGTCTGTGGTTTTGGAATCACTATTTACTATTATTATTATTATTATTTTGGAAATCATCAAACAATGGACTTGTCTTTATGGGGCTTCTAAAATATGAATAAGTTGTTAGTCCTCTTCTCACACCTCTGAATCAGTTCCTTCTGAATACAGGAACTATGGAAGAAAAATATTTTCCTTTAAGATTAACAATTTACTTATGGTTAATACATTGAGAAAAAAACAGGACTAAAGTCCATATCTTATTTTTATGACAGTGTTTCCTCTTCTGGTTGGCTCTGCTTCTTCAATTAAAATTCAGGTGGATAATGCATTATAGGAATAACATAAATGCTGATGTCACAGGAAATATACTAATCTCTGGTTACTTTAAAAATTTACTATGTTTATATAAAGAATCAGATTTTCTCTAATATGAAAACTGTGTCGCTATGTTAGTCCTGAGGACATATGTGTTCATTGATGAGGGACAAATCCCCTATATTGGCATTACTTGGCTTCTGTTTTTCTTTCTGTCTCCTGAGCGTTGTCTATATCCACTTGAGAATGTTCTCCAGGAGAGCCTACTGTTGGTGTGTCTCCTTTTTATAGGAACTTTGATAGGTGCTAGTGACATTTACCTGAGCTTATATAAGTGAGAGATTGTAATGAAAGTAACTTTGTTATCTATTGGATATACTCATCTTGCAGCTTGATTCCAACTGCTCAGGGAAGTTATAAACCAACACTCGTAGTAATTGCATACTCCATGGCAAACAGAATATGCGGTGGTCTGCTGCTGAAAAACCAAACTACTGGACCAAGATGGCTTAGAGCAAGGTGACCAAAGAAAGGCTAAGACTTCAAAGAAAAAAAAAAAGAAAAAAAAAACAGTTACATTTTTCTCTCCACATGAAAATAGCAGGTATTGGTATTTATGGGCACTATTTATTTGGTACCTACTATGGGCTAAGAACGTTGTAAATACTTTACATATGGTAACTCATTTGATCCTATTACCATGTTATAAGAGAAATCCTATCATCAACACTACTAAACCACTGGACAAGTTAGAAAACTTGAACTCTGAAAGAGAAATGAAGCTTGTCCACCCAAAGTCACCTAAGTGGTCAAGGAAATAGCTGGAATTTGAACAGCATCTGCTTGATGCTAAACACTTTGAATCACTTTGAATAAAATCACTATGGGGGAAAGAGCTTTTTTTAATTGCACAGGGAGTGGATAGGGAGAGAACATAACTGCAAAGTGAGGGGACCAAATCAGCAGAAGACATTCTGCATAAGGGAGTTTTGTGTACTTAGCTCACTCCTCCTAACATTGTTTCACTCTGTCCTTCAGTTTATGTTTCTGTAAGTTCTATGCCCAAAATCCTCTGGGTAAAGCCCTGCACTTGATCCTTTTATCACTAAGTCATAATATCTATCCTTTGTGCTTTACAGCTCAAAGGAGTTTTAGATCTACAAACACTGTTCACTCTGAGTACTGTCTTCCTGCTATTTGAGGACACTGCAGATGCACTGGAAGCAGGTTGTACCTCAGGAAAGAGGGAGGAGATTTATCATTTCAAAACGTAATAATGTACACATTTTGTCACAGCTTTCATCTTAACGCTATGTCAATTTAGTACCCAAAACAGGAAAGAACTAATATAGCCCTGAATAGTCACTACTATGTACAGCGGTAAGTAATTTTTTACTACTCACTCGCCACTCTGCTAGGACACTTCGCGTTAGCTTTTGGCCTTTGCAATTAATCCTATATTGCTATTAAAGAATCCTACATTGAGTAAAGAAACAGAAAATTGCCGGAGTGGTGCATGATTTCCCAAAGTATAAACATGTATTCCATGGCAGAGGGTGGAGCAAACCATTAAGCTTTCCTTTCACTTGTAAGTCAGAAATGACTTGAAACAGACGGTCCACCAATGGAATCAGCTGGAAGCCCAGGCTGCTACTTGCCATGTTGGTGGTTGGTGAGGAAAGTGACAGACTAAAAAGCTTTAAGAAAGAATGAAAGAAAAAATGTAAAGCTTATGTAAATGCATAGTTAACTTCTCTAACACTCTCTTGTATTTTACGCATGAGCTCAGTGCAGTGAATCGATTAGCACATTTAGTTTCCAATTCATTGGCAGAGGTTTGTTATGAAAGTTGAGTGATACAGATGGTATGACATTATTCATGCTGCATAAGAACACCACTATGGAGACACTATTAATGATTGTCAATTAGTAATCATCATGGTTTCTGGAAAAAAAAATACTTGGTAAAAATTAAATCCCCTGTGGGTTTGGATACTTGCTACTGTGTTAAGCTGAGGAAAGGTTAAGATGTCAATGTCATTAACTGTGAGATCAGATAACCTAGACCATCACTTTATCCCTTAAAATCTGCCAATTTAAACCACACTGCTGTTCTAATTAGTATTATTAATGTTCTTTTCTTTTGTACTCAGCTTTTAGGTAGCCTTATAGTAAACATGGATATTACTCCTTTTTGAAAAATCTTACATTTTTCTACTTTATTAAAACTCTCATTTAATTGTGTTTGCTTTTAAGGAAATTTGCAAATACATAATGTATCACTTTGCAATTGGTTAACAACCAATACATAGTGTAACAATGCATTTTATTAGTAATGGTAATAACTAAATGACAGCTCAGTATGTGGCGAATGCTATGAAACATGCTTCTTACCAACTATCTCTAGCCCTTCACAATAATTTGCCAAAGTATTGTGAACTATATTGAGCCTTCTCCAAAATTCATCAATTGAACCTGTAACCCACAATTTGACTGTACTTAACGACAAGGCCTTTAACACGGTAACGAATGTTAAATTAGATTATCAAGATAAGGTCCTAATCCAATATGATTTGTATGCTTATGAGATGGAAGAGACAAACACGAGTGCACGTCAACAGAAAAAAAGAAGCAGGTGAAGACACAGCAGGAAGGCCTAGGCCTGCAAGCCAAGCAGAGAGGCCTCAGGAGAAACCAAATGTTTTGGTACCTTGGACTTCCAGGGTCCAGAACTGTGATGAATACATGTTTTCAATTTAAGCCAATCAGTCTGTGTTGTTCTAATACGGCAGCCCTAGCACACTAACATAAAAGGTAACTATCAGTGTGCCCATTTGGAAGAAGGAATTGTACTGTCAAAGTTCAGGTCAGAATGTGCTACAGGAGTGTCTGTTATGAGAATTAACACAGGGTTGATTAACCTGAAGCCCTTACGTTTTCACAGTCTAGGTTAACCCACTTCATCTACAAATGGTTTTAAGGGCTAGAAGTTACTTTAATTCAATTCCAAGTATGCCTGAGGTATATAGAATTTGGGGTAAGGAATTAAATACATACACTTTTTCCTTGTTAGCATTTTTATAATATCATAGTAATTGATTCTACTTTTACTGGTTCTCCCAAGACAGGAAAGTCCGGGATTCTTGAGTGTTTTGAAACTACTTTGGTTATTTAATTTATATAGTCAAGGTACTAATAGGTTTTAGTAACTTGCAGTATCTCAGGCAGTGTTTGATTTAAGTTAATGGATACAATTAATAAGACTCAAGCCTTCACTAGAGAATTCCGAGGTGTCATAGACCTATTGCAGGGAAAACTTTAGAGCAAATAATGATTAATACAGTAGTCTCTGCCAGTGTTTCTAACATCACACAATTTCAATCTAAAAACCGTTATTAGCCTGTCATGCAATTAGTACAAAATTTGAGAGGAACCATTTAGAAATTTCTAGAATGATTTCAGTGTAAAATCCAAGCACATGCACAATCTCTCTCTCTCTCTCTCTCTTACTCTGTAATGTATAAAACAATTGGTCTGTTCTATGATCAACTGGGAATTAAAGAAGAAAATAAATTTAAAAATACTTTTCTGCCTCAATTAGATTAAGAATAACCGTTCTGTGTAGTATCTTAATTTACTTCAAGGTGAGAAGATAGAAAAAAGTTTCAACTGGCATCTCTTTACTGGCAATTTTGCAATTGTTATTGTGTTTACTATCACTTAATCAAAAGTAAATAAAATAACAGTATAGTTTAAGTCAACTATTAAATATCTTATTTGAAAGTAAAAATGATTTAAACGCTTCAATGCTAACTCTATAAATATTAAATCCTTTTCTTTCTTCTGTTAGGTATATTTTGTCTCAACCAGTAAAATAAAAATTGAATTTAGGTAAAATGCTATGGCCTAAATGTTTGTGTCTCCACAAAATTCTTATTTGGAAACCTTATTCCCAATGTGGTAATACTGAGATTTAGGCCTTTGGGGGATAATTAGTTCATGGGAGGTCCACCCTTGTGAAATGGGATTAATGATCTTGTAAAAGAAGCCCAAGGGAGCTTGTTTGCCTCTTTTGTCTTATGAAGACACACAGAAGGCACCATCTATGAGGGACAGGCTCTCACCAAACAATCTGTTGGTCTTGAATTTCCCAGGCTCCAAAGCTGTGGGCAATACATTTCTGTTGTTTATAAATGATCCAGTCCAATATAGTTCGTTATAGCAGCCAGCACTAACTAAGACAGACTGTAATTAGACACATGCTCCTCTGGCTTAGTCTTATAAAGATACAAAGTTATTGTCCCAGAAACTCTATTTCTTATATTACAGTTTAGCAGTGACGTGGAATAGCCAGGAGCTGATTTTGTTTTGAAAGCTAGAGTCAGGTGGAAGCCGGGAGAGAAATTTCTCAAAGTTTACTGTCTTCAGGTTATGCCCAGGCTATTCTTTTCTGACTTTCTCAAGACAAGTAAGTTGGAAATTCATGTGCCTACCCATGGACCAGGAAAATTCACTACATTGGATCACCTGATCCTTTTGGAATCAGCATAGACAAGGGCTTAGCAAACAGGCTGATGATTATTATTTTGACATTATGTGTTTTTTAATTTTAAGTGGTTTAGTTGAAAGTATTCAAAATGAAAAATTGTAATTGGAATTGGAACAGTTTAGATAAACTTGTCTAGAAGATATTTGGTGACCAATGAGGATGGGCAATGTAAATTTAAAGACAGTCATAAATTGTATCGGTGTCATAGACAAAGGGGAAACTAATATTTGTATGTCTCTAAGTAGCACAAAGTTTGAAAAATTGAACATCATAGATTACAGAAAAATTAACACTATGTATCTAGTTAAGAATCATTGCCACAAATATTCAATTATGAATACATTTTTATCTTTCCCCAGATTTTAAGCAGGTATGGTTGAACATAAAGTGCTCCTGCTAGGTAAAAATTCTCTTTAGCCTACCCTAATCTAGACAAGCATTCAGATTTTGTCAGTTATATTAAAAAACTCTGATATCACCTTTTCATGAGTGCAATCAACTCTCTTCTTCTTTTGCCTTGTCTTTCCGCAAAGGAGGACGCATTTGGCTTTTCTTTGGTCTTGTTCAAATCTGGGTAGAGTGTAATAGCAAGCTCCGTTGTAGCAAGACCTTGACATTTTCAAAGTATATATGAATAGTTTATTCAAGCAAAACATCATTCATTATTACATTTTTTATGATTAATTGAAAAATATATTTTACATTTTATATCAATATGACTCAAATCTTGAAGAAACTGGATGCCTTTGTGCTACGGTTTGAATGTGGCCATCAAAATCGAAGTTTGGGAAACAATCTTTAATGTAAGAGGGTTTGGAGGTGAGGCCTAGTAGGAAATGATTGGGCCATGAAGGTGGAGCTCTCAGGAGTAGATTTGCTGTTAGTTTGAGAGTGGGTTAGCTATCACAAGATTGGATTTTTTTGTGATAGTAATTCCCACTTTCTGGCTTGAACATGCACTTGCCCTTTCTCCATGTTATGACAGAACAAGAAGACCCTCCTTCACCCAGCACCATGCTCCTGAACTTCCTTGATCCAAGACTGTAAGCTGAATAAATATCTGTTCATTATAATATACCCAGTCCCAGGCATTCTGTTAGCAACAGAAATTAAGTAAGACACTTTGTGTAAAATAGAAGATACAGTTTATCAAATTTATACTAGTTCAACTTCTATAAATCACATGCAAATTCATGGAGGTAAGGAACGACTAAAACATTATGGTGTGTCTCGACAGAACATGGAAAAGTGACACGCTAAATGGGGTCAATCAGCATGGTTCTCCATTTGGAAAGAGTTGTGCTGTGCTTGAATCAATGCAAGATTTGGAGTTTTTCTATGCTAGGACCCAATTCAGCATCTTGTACCTATTATTTATTACTTTCTGAAACTTGAAACTTGCTTACCCTCCCTGAATCTCAAATTTATTTGGGGTTAATGTATCATTTATAAAACTTAAATGATACAAAATATGAATACATGTATCATAAGTTATGAGACTCCACATAAACGAATAATGTCTTAACTTTTCTTGATGTTTACCACTATTGCCTCTCCATTTAGTACTAGAAACATTTAATTATAGCCTAAAAGTGTGGAAAATCTGCATATTTTATTTTAAAATTATTGACAACATGTGCAGTACATATACTTAAACTGTCATTTGGGTGTTATTTACAATGATCTCTGAAATAATGACTGTATCTTCCTCTGTCATTTTTTCTTTGTGAACCAGAACATATGTATATTTCATGAACTTATCAGGTAATTTCTTGGACATATTCATATTTCAATCCTTGTCACAAATTTTTCTCCTAAAATTATTTTTTCAGACTCTGTAATTGGCACTGTAGTCAGAGGCAAAGATTCAGTATTTAAAATAACTGAAAGGTCAAAAAATTTAGATACTTCCACAAGTCTAATGAAAGTCATTTTCAGTAGAGTGTCTTTTCTCCCAGCGCTTTTGGCATTCATTGGCAGCTAGGGTAATGTAGAAAAGACAAACATTTGTCTGGCTACTGAGAACTTGAAGATTTCATTGCCCTCATTTAGCAAAGGAACTCCACAGAGAACAATGTGATACATCTCAGTCATTTCTAAGTACATTTTGACGCAATATTACATATGTCACAGAAACAATTTCTCCTCTCTAATATGACACATCAGGAGGCAAGGTTTTCGTTTCTCAGTTCTGGTGAGACGTATCAACTTTCTGATTTCCATGACTTACAAGATACCTATCTTGAACAATCAATGTTTCTAACCGCCCCAGACTACTGGAGTCAAGATTAACATTATGGCTTTGAAGACCGTAAGTTATGGTAACGTTTCCTAAATGTGTACATGTGAAATTTAATATGAGAGAAATTGTCTATAGAACTGCCAGAGGTGACTTATAATAAAATCTATAAACCAGAAACACATGAAAGGCTCTAGATTATTTAAAAGCAATTAAAATAATAGCAAATAAATGTGAGTTTGCATATATTGTCTATTTTAGCTAGTAAAGCTACTTCTTATTTTAGGGACTTTTCACTTGCCATTCTTTCCCTGAAAAGTCCCGTTGTCCCTTCCCCATTAGCTGTAATGTCTTTTGTTAAAATACTCCTCCTTAACCATTCTTTTATGTCAACTCTTAGATCTAGTTTTTTGATACTTGGCAATTTGCTTAAGTAGAGGCTCTCCCTGACCAATCATTCTCACTTATTTTCTCACTGTTATTAATTTCATTTGAAATTGTACACAGTTACACAGTTATAGAATAAACGTGTGCTTCATATAAACAGGAATATGTCTTTATCACTGAATTGTCAAAATCTGGAAGAATGTTTGACATATTGTGGTTCTTAATATATATGATTATTGTCTAAAAGGATAAATTCAAGTTTCTTTGACCTTAGCAAAAAAAAGGTTGATTCCCCCAAAAAGAAAGATTGACAACTGATAAGTTATTCTTGACATTATTCTTCAGTTGGTTCATTTTGAATATTCAATCTCTATAACTTAAACCATTCTGAAAAAAAGACAATAGTACATACCATCAGCCAAAGCTGGGTCAATTTTATTTCAATTACTAATAAGCTATGTGGCTTCAGAAAATGCATTGACCTGGCTAGGCATGGTAGCTCACATCTCTCATCCAAGGACTTTGAGAGGCTTACGTGAAAGAATTGCCTGAGTCCAGGAGTCTGAGCCCAGGAGTTTGAGATCAGCATGGTGAGACCCCGTCTCTACAAATAATTTTAAAAATATATATCCAAGTGCAGTAGCACATGCCTCTGTGCCAGTTACTCTGGTGGCTGAGGTAGGACACACACTTGAGTCCAGGAGGTGGAGGCTGCAGTGAGCCAGGTTTGTGCCACTGTACTCCTGCCTGGGTGACAGAATGAGACTCTGTCTCAAAAAAAAAAAAAAAAAAAAAAAAACAATAACCAACTATAAAAAAAAAAAAAAAAAAAAAAAAATGCATTGACCTATGAAGACCTCTCTTTTGTCATCTACATATTAGAAATAATAGTATTTTTCATTAACAATTTCTGAGGGATTATCTAATTGAAATTAAGACTAAGAAAATCATTGAAAAGCATACAGTTATGTGGAGATTAAAGAAACAACGAATTTCGGGTAAGCAGTGAAATTAAGGCAGAAATCCATACATTCTTTGAAGTGAATGAGACCAAAGATACAGCATAGCAGAATCATTGGGACACAGCAAAAGCAGTGTTAAGAGAGAAATTTATAATGCTAAATGCTCATGTCAAAAAGTTAGAAAGATCTCAAATTAAAAACCTAACATTATATCTAGGCAAGCTAGAGAAACAGGAGCCAGCCAACATTAAAGCTAAACTATTTCTGTTTGCAGATTATATGATTTCATACCTAGAAAACCCAAGAGATTTTGCCTCAAAACTTATAGATCTGATAGAAATTTCGGCAAAGTTTCAGGGATAAAAACTCATGTACAAAAATCAGTATCATTTCTATAAATGAACAATGTCCAAGCTGAAAGCCAAATCAAGAACACAATCCCATTCACGATAGCTACAAAAATAATAAAATAACCGGTAATACAGTTAGCCAAAGAAGAAAAAGGACTTTACTATGAGAATGACAAAATGCTGCTCAAATAAATCAGAAATGACACAAACAAATGGAAAAATATTTTATGCTCATGGATAGGAAGAAGCAATATTTTTTAAATGGCCATACTTCATAAATCAGTTTATAGACTCAATGCTATTTCTCTCAAACTACCAATGCCATTCTTCACAGAATTGGAAAAAGACTATTTTAAAATTCATATGGAATCAAAAAGGGAGCCCAAATAATGAAGGAAATCTTAAGCAGAATAAATAAAACTGGAAGCATAACATCAGCTGTCTTTGACTATACTACAAGGATACAGTAACCAAAACAGCATGGCATTGGTACACAAAAAGACACATAGACAAATGAAACTGAATAGAGAGCTCAGAAATACGGTCATCTGATCTTTGACAAAGCTGACAAAAATAAGAAATGGGGAAAGGAATCTTCATTCAATAAATGGTGCTGAGATAATTGGCTAGACATATGCAGAAGATTCAGACTGGACTCTTTCTTTATACCATACACAAAAATTAACTCAAAATGGATTAAATACTTAAACGTATAACTTAAAACTGCAGAAACCCTGGAAGGTCACTTAGTACATACCATTCTGGACATAGGCACTGGCAAAGATTCCATGACAAAAACACCAAAACTGATTGCAACAAAAACAAAAATTGATAATTGGGACTTAATTAAACTGGAGAGCTTTTGCACAGCAAAAGAAACTATCAAGTAAACAACTAACTTATGTGCTTGTGATAAAATATTTGCAAGCTAAGCATCCAACAATGGTCTAATATCCAGAATCTATAAGGAACTTAAACAAATTAACAAGCCAAAAAAAAAATAAACAACCTTATTTAAAAGTGGGCAAAGAACATAACACTTTTCAAAAGATATGTATGTAGCCATGCAGCATATGAGAACATACTTAATGTTATGTTCCTCTAATCATTAGAGGAATGCAAATCAAAACCACAACAAGACACTATCTCACACTAGTCAAAATGGCTATTACTAAAAAGTCAAAAATTAACAGATGCTGGCAAGGTTGTGAAGAAATAGAATGCTTTTACACTACTGGTGGGAATGTAAGTTAGTTCAGGCATTGTGGAAAGTGGTTTGGTGATTTCTCAAAGAACTTACAACAGAATTACCATTAGACCCAGGAATCACATTATGCATATATACCCAAAGGAATATAAATCATTTTACCACAAAGACACATGTTCACATATTTATCACAGCACAATTCACAATCGTAAAGACATGAAATAAACCTAAATGCCCATCAAAGGTGGACTGGTTAAAGAAAATGTTGTACATATACACCATGGACTATTATGCAGTCATAAAAAAGCATTAGATCATGTTCTTTACAGCAACACGGATAAAACTGCAGGCAATTATCCTAAGTGAACTAATATAGGAACAGATAAGCAAACACTACACATTCTCACTTATAAGTGGGAACTAAACATTGAGCCCACATGGACACAAGAGATCTTCAGACACTGGGGCTTGCTTGAGGGTGGAAATTCAGTGGAATTCTTATGACAGTTTATCAAAAATATGTAATGTAAACCATACTTCAAGTATTATTACCTAAGATAAGAAAATCATGATATTCAGATTGTTTTCCTCAAATTCAAATGGAACTGTTTGACCTCAGACATAAGTATGCTAAAACTCCCTCTTTTCTTAAAGTTTCCTGAGGAGATTTCAGATACAATTTTGTAATTTGATTACCATGAAGATTATTAAGTACAGGCTAACTGTGTAATTCAATAACATCACAAGATAACATATTAATCTCTTTTGCAAACTGTATATTATATATTGAGTTGAAGTTCATGCACACATATTCCTTTAGTTGTCTCTTTTTACCTTGTTCCCTTTTCTAATAATTCCATATTTAATTCACATTTTGTACATTGGTCAGAGTTCCAATTCAAATACAAACAACTAAAGACAAGAATGCACATTCTTGGAATGGTACATATCTATAGATGGTTCTCTGATCTTGTTTCAGTTAACAAGTCACTTGAAAATCTGTCCATAGATCCCCAGTGCAAGCAATTTTAGATGAAATGGAAATAATGCCATAAATCCAGGTAAACTACATCTGTAAATATAATAAAATATCACTCATTCTACTTCAGATGTACATTTATTTTCAAACACCATTTTGCCAAAAGGAATTTTAAGATATAATTTAGGCATAATATCCTAGAATTTTAGGATTCAAAGTTTCAAGATGATATAAATGTTTCCTTTAAATCAGTAATTTTATAAAATAAAAATGTTCTATGTTCTTACAATTGTTTATACACATTACTAATAGTAGAATACAGTTTTCTTGGACACCATGATCACTTTGGTATTATGGGCATTTCAACAGTATTATTTATTCCAAAACATGAACATATCTTTCCATTTATTTCATTCTTTTTCATTTTCTTTCATCTATTTCTTGTATTTTCAGTGTACAGATTTTTTACTTCCTCACATTTATTCTTACGTATTTCATTATTTTTAATGTTATTGTAAATGTGATTTTTTAATTTCTTTTTTGATAGTTTGTTGTTAAAGTATAGAAATGCAACTGAAACTTTTAATGTAGACTTTGTATTCTGCAATTTTAATTAATTTGTTTATTTTTTTAAGAGTTTTTGCCAATAGTCTTTATAGTTCTCTATAAGTAAGATCATGTCATCTGCAAACAGAGTCAATTTCACTTCTTTTCTGATCCAGAAGATTTTTATTTCTTTTTCTTGCCTCATTACACTGGGTAGGATTTCCAGTACTCTATTGAACAGAAGGAAAAAGTGTGATCATCTTTATATTGTTCCTCATCATAGATGAAAAGCTTTCAGAATTTTTTTTTTCAGACAGAGTTTCTCTCTTGTTACCCAGGCTGGAGTGCAATTGCAGTATCTCAGCTCACTGCAACCTCCGCCTCTTGGGTTCAAGGGATTCTCCTGCTTCAACCTCCTGAGTAGCTGGGATTACAGGAATGCACTACCATGCCTGGCTAATTTTATATTTTTAGTAGAGATAAGATTTCTCCATGTTAGTCAGGCTGGTCTCCAACTCCCAACCTCAGGTGATCCACCCACCTTGGCCTCCCTAAGTGCTGGCATTACACGTGTGACACGCTGTGCCTGGCCAGCTTTTAGATTTTTATCATTGAATATGATGTTGGTTACAGGCTTATTATATCTTATATATGGCACTTATGTTGAGATACATTATTTATATACATAATTTGTTGAAATTTTTTGTTATGAAAAGACATTAAATATTATCGATACATTTTCTGCATTAAAATTATCATTTGTTTTTTATTTTTTATTCTGTTAATGTAATGTAACACATTTTTTTTATTTGCATATGTTGTGCATCCTTGCATCCAAGTGATAAATTTTAGTAGATCGTGATGTCTAATCCTTTTAAAGTGAAGCTGAGTTTGATTTGTTTACATTTTTTTGAGATTTTGCATTTACATATATAGGCATATTGGTCTATAATTTTCTTTTCTTTTAGTATCCATACGTAGTTTTGGTATGAGGGTATTGCTGGACTTGTAAAAGGAGTTTGGAAGTTTGTTTTCCCCCAGAGTATGTATGCCATTTCTTGTGCTCCAATAACTATATAAACACACACACACACACACACACACACACACACACACACACACCCCCCACAATAAACAAAACAAAACATAATAGTTGCCCACACACCACTCAGAAAATTTTTCATAGCATAGCCTGTGAGCTACATCTTTCTCAGTATCAGTTGTAGGACATTCTGAATCATTTCCTAACATGCCTATTCTTTGGGATGTGTTCTTTTAGACTTGTTCATCATTGATTTTGTGACCGTATGGAATCTCCAAGTAAGTTACCTGAAAACAGCTCAGTTAAGACTATTCTAATATATTTTCAGATCAAACTTCTTAAGCATTGTTTATACAGGTCATTTACCCAAGAGTTGGAAAGAGTAAGCAGAAAACTTTTTCTGTTTCTCAAGAAAGTAAAAATAATCCAGGGGCCTGGTCTGACATTCAAGGTTCTTCCCAGCTTAGTACTATTCTAGATTTCCAATATTATCTACACTTTGCACACATTTTATGTTCTGATCATGTTATTTCACAAATGGACATCACATAAAGCTGATGATTACATGTGATTAGTTATAATTCTGAAAATAAGCTGCAATTCATATAAAAATAATGACCTCTTCTTTGTGTAGTTCTCCTTGGTGGTCTTACAATACACTACATATATGTTAATTTATGTTAATAACATTTAAAATGTCATTTAGCTTTTACAAAATAGGAATTGTTTTGTTCACTTTAAAATTCTAATTCCTATTTTTAATTATGCCAGGTCCTATATAAAATAGCATTCAATGATGCTACATCATTGGATGCTACCTATAGGGCCTGGCATAATAATTACAGAATAATAACTAATTTTTTGCTTCATGCTTAAAATACCTGTTATGTATGTGGATATTTTTTCAGTTGAGAAAAATGAGCATACTTTGAGTGAGAAAGGTTGTACTTGAAAAAGGTTCATGATAACATAATAGTCTCAAAGTAATTTTAGTGGGAGCAATAACATTAGCAACTATACACAGGCTCAGCCGTAAACTTCAACATTTATGCATTTAATTTCAATAATTCTTCTACATTTAACACTGTTGTCTTCCAACCTATATTCTCTATAAATAGTGAAAAAAAAAAAACCTTGAGGGACATAATTATTCCTTCTACAATGAGAAATACATTTTGTAATGCAAATATGTGGAAATCATTTTAGCATTTTAAGTTCTCAAGTAATTTTGGAGACTTCTGATATCTCAGTCCTCACTGCAGCACCCAGAGAAAATGTCCCTTCATTATTTTGACAATAGGAATGATTTTTGTAAATACTCTTTGAGTGTATTTCACAGGTCAGCAGTCTCATTCTAATATAGATCTACATCTTGGATTAAATCATAATTTGTTTTCTGCTTTACCTTCACGCTGATGTGCTATTTCATATAATTAAACAGGAAATCAATAGAATCCTTATGGGTGGGATTCTGCAAAGAAAACAACCTGTGTTCTGCTTAATTACAAACTCATTAAAAAAAGAACATGACATTTCCAAAATACTGATTCGTTCTTATAAATCAAATTCCACTGAAAGCTAAGTGCGGGACTAAAGTCCTGAAAACAACCTTAGTTAACTAAAAGCATGCACAAACAAAGTCATCACTAATCTTACTGCACTTAGACGCCTACTGATTTCGTCCTCCAAATGAACAGGCACAATAGGTCCTCCCACAGTTTTGTCTTCCAGATGAATAAGTACAATAGATAAGTAATCTGTCAAATGAATGGTGGAATTACCCAGTAGTCCATAACTCTATAAAAAGGAAAAATATGAAATATTTTTAGAGAAAAACTTTTTTCTGACACATGATTTCAGAGTGGCACATGATTATAATTCCAAGGGGGAAACACAAGGCGATGTTTCATTTTAAAAATATGAGTGGGTGTTAGCCAGTCCTAATAGGAGAGTTCTATTCACATACAAATAGATAATTCATATGTTAACTATGTATATACAGCACACTTTAATTGCCTCTATTTGCTTTTCTCTGGTTTCGCTTTAACTGGTTAGCATTTTATTTTTTGGAGAGGAGAATCATGGCACAGTGAGGCTGGGTGAAGGGACTAAGGTCAAATAGGTAATATATCACAGAAGAAAGGAATTTAAGTGCTGCTCTTCAAAATTTTATTTAATTTTAATTGACAAATAATAATTCTATATATTTAAGGGGCAAAATGTGAGGTGTTGATAGATGTATAAACTGTAGAATGATTAAACTTAGCTAATTCACATATTATCACCTCCTATTTATCATTCATTTTTGGTGAGAACATTTAAAAGCTATTAATAATTTTCAAACATGTAAAACATTATTCACTGTAGGCACAATACTGTGCAGTAGATCACAGAGCTCACTTCCCCTGCCTACGGGAAACTTTAGCCCTTTGATTAACATCTCCCCTTTCCCTGTTCACATCTTCCCCCCCATCATCTCGTAATCACCATTCTGCTCTCTGTTTATATGGTTTCTACTTTTTTTAGATTCCTCATTATAACTAAGTTCATGCAATACTTCTCTTTCTGGGCCTGGTTTATTTCACTTAGTGTAATATTATCTAGATCTAGCTATGTTGTTGCAAATGACAAGAATTTCTTCTTTGTTAAGGCTAAATAGCATTTCTTTGTGTTATAAACCACATTTGCATTATCCATTCATCTACTGATATGTTGATAATCAACTTAGGTTGACTCCCTATCTTGGCTACTGTGAATAGTGCTGCAAGGAACATGGAAGTGTAGTTGTCATGTCAACATACTGGTTTCTGTTTCTTTGAATAGAGAAGTTCACTGGGATTGCTGGATCATATTCAAAACTCCTGTTGTTATTCCTGGAAAATAGATCATCCAGTGTTTCCAGACATTTGGATACATGGGGCATCTTTTCACAGACCATATTACTTTCCATGCTTGTGACTTTCCTGGCTCCACTGTAACAAGAGGCTTTTCAAAGGGCTCACTCTCCTGAAACCTTCATTGGGATTTCAATGGTCAATCTGTCCTAGAAACTTTACTTAACATTGTGTATTTTCATTTGCAAGAAATGTATTCTAAATGTAAGCTAAACTAAATCATGTTTAAAAATAATAGCTACATATCAGTAAATATTATGAAAATGAAAAAACAAAATTAAAATGTAGATCCATAAATCCTATCATTCTTCCTCTCAATGTAGTTTTTTTAGCTGGTCTCTTCCACATTTGGGGCACTGAAGACTTCATAAAAGATTGTAATATATTGCTATGTTTTGTGACAAGATGACTCTGGGTTTTAGTACTTGGCAGATAATGAAAATATGTGGAATTTACTATTTTACTGATGATCTTTTGAATTGATTTACTTGAGAAGTAATGAAATATTGTTACCTTCTGAGCTGTCCCACCACACTATAAAGTCTATGTATTAAAAGGAACAATGGATTAAACAATTGGCCTGAAATGCACGTTTCACATCATCATCAATGTATGACAGTCTTTCTATGGCACTTGGGTGAAAACCTGTATTATAAGCTATTATTCTCCCACACAACTAGTCTTCCACTCACTAAATCTGTCTTATCCTCAGGAAATAATAAAAAGAAGCATCCCCAAATTAGTAGAAAGTGTTCTTGGCTCACAAATGCAATTGGATGAGATATTTATGATCCGGTAAATAAGGGTCAGAGACATCAATTGAATTGGAAATTGTATTGTAATTCTCCCCAAATGAATAGGTATAGTAGGTCACAGATTACTTATCTGAAAATTAAAGAAAATTGGAAGAAATGGTCTCCATAGAATTACACAGTTAAAAGCTTAACCGCTCAAGCCTACAAAAAATTTGCCTTTGAAATATTCTTCTCCCAAGGGTCAATATTCTAAATAAAGAAATATACATTTGCTCCTCACTATCGGTGTTTTTAGCCGATAAACTGTCAGTTGAAGGGGAACATCTTTAAGAAAGCATACTTCTTGATGCCTTCTTTATATTATAAATAAATACAGGCCACTAGGAGAAATACCTAATGTAGATGACGGGGAGATGGTTACAGCAAACTACTATGGCATGTATATACCTCTGTTAACAATCCTGCATGATCTGCACATGTACCCCAGAACTTAAAGTATAATAATCATAATAAAGAAGTAGTGACAGGTCACTGGTGCGGGAAATAACTACTTTTGAGTTGTTATGTCATCCAAAATGTTTCTTCTCTAAGTTATATTCCACATATTTGTGATTGTTAGAAAATATTGTCAGAAATACATCACTATAATACATATGTGTAACTATGTAAAATTATATGGATTTTTCAAATTTATATAAATATATTTTTGTAATTGTATGGGGTCTAGAGAAAGGAATGAAGCCACTGCAGAAATCTAAAAGTGATTTCTGATGAAAGCCAAGTACATTTAGATGTATGCATGTATATAGCCAAAAGCAATGTGGAAATTAATGATCTTCCATATAACGTTTTTGAAATTCCGATGCATAAGTTTAGGCATAGACATTTTGGCTTTAGATAACACATATTCTATAATAGTTGCACAGTATAGGGATGGCTAATTAAGAAAGGTTTTATTATTTCTATATAGCTATAATATAACTGTTAGCTCAGAAAATTGTAGCTTTCAAAATGATGGCCTAAAGAGTCATCTGGATGATACATGTCTCTTTGTATATGAAAATATTGCATTATGGAAGATAATACCATGTTTGCACATAATGAAATGAAACCAAGGGGAACTCTGAGAGAAGCCCATGGAAGAAAGAATTGGTTAATTCATTATTCACTTACGAACTGACCATAGTTTTTTTCTCAGGAGACAATAAACAATGTCAAAAGTGTGTTTTCATTTAAGGCGCAGAGGTATACTTCCAACATTCAAGTGGAGTTTTGATATTTAAATAGAATGAGCATTTCCATACATCACTTAGTATCCTCCATTCTGGGATACATTTCCTTAGAGTCTTCTGGTTACAATATTTGCTTTATTGCTAGTGAGTTCAAAGTATTTTATGTGTAAACATTTTGCTAAACACTCTCATCATAATTCATCTTTGAACTCTTAACTGTTTAGTCAATACATTTAAAAAGAAGATAAAATTTGTCAATAATAATTGAAATAGTCTTGTATCTTATCTTTATAAATGTACAAATGGGATAAATATATATTTGGAAAATACCTACCACAATGTCTAGCATATAACTTAGAATAGTCTAAAAAGTTTAGGGGCCATGTGTGTTTATAGGGGAGTATACAGAGTTAATACAGGGGCAACAAATTTTTGGATAAAAGAATTTGGATAATGGTTAGTTATAAATACATTCCCAGGACTTTTATTTACTAAGGTGAGACATGTGGACAGCCTATAGAATAATATGTTAATTTTATTCCTTCTGTCTACATTAATCATCTGCTATAGGGGGATACTAATTTGCCTAACCTGTAGCACGTGCTTATCCAGACTGATATACAAATCATTCTTGGTAACATGAAGGTCTTAGTGGCATTTGTGAATCCCCTTAGCTCTAGTCTTTAAGATTTCTCAGAATCATGAAGGGGATATGGTGTATATATGAGGGAGGGATGGAAGCACTAATAAAAATCAAGCATGAACCATTTGGACAAAAGGATTTTAGAATCTTGTCTGTTCAAAAGCTGTTTACTTCTATTTTGGAATTATGTATCATCCTTATTTTGATTTGCTTTTAGTTCCCTATATATCTCATATTAGGCTATAACTTATTCTCAATCTGTTGTCCAGGTAGATGTTTATATTTATTTCTCTGTAGTTGGAGAATATATATACATAGAGAGAGAGTGGCTTACAGGTTTATTTCCAGCAAAACATACTTCACAGCTCATACTTCTCAATTCAGTGAGGATTCCCTAATTAAGCAATTTGCCATGTTGTAAACAAATCTTAACATTAATAATGTTCTTGCCAAAACTACCAGTGACAAAATTTCAAGACATTCTATATGAATCAGCTTCTTTTTCTGTTGTAACTGCCAGGCTTCCTTAAATCACAATATGTGTGTATCTTCTAAAAGCTTCAATACTGCTTAATGAAAACACAAATGATTAACTATAGAGACATTCCTATATAAGGTTAACACTATGCATACTGATTAAGACAGAAAATTCAGATATCTGTTGTTTTAGTCATTTATCTACCCTGAGTCCATCAGAATACTCTAGCAGAGTACCATATATTTAATAGGTATTGAATAATAATATAGATTCTTATCACATGCAAAGAGATTTCACAATAATTATGTCAGGATGAATATCAGAAATATAAACAATTAATACATGGTATTTATATGCTAAATATCAGGAATTTTGCTTTGTTTTTTAATAGACAGCATCTCCCTATATTGCACAGTAGCTATTCACAGGTACAGCTTACTATAGCCTTAAACTCCTGGGTTAAAGTGATCCTTCTGCCTCAGTCTCCCAAGTAGCTGGAACTAGAGGGAAACGGAGGCAGGTGAACCACCAAGATATATTTTGAGTTCATTCCTCCCTTTTTGGAGTGAACATGATGTAATACTTTAAAAAATATATATTCTTATTAAAAATACCATATTCTAAGGACAGAGCCTTTATGTTTTCTCTAGCCATTTCTTTGATGTCTTTTGAATTAGAGATCCAATTATCATCATTTGGGAAAAGATTTTGACTACTAACTTAATATAATAACTTTTAGCAGCCTGTAATGACATATGGAGAAAATGTAACTGTAGCCTTATTTAGTGTTAAACTATCTATTTCATGTAAAAGTAAATATTGAAAATGAAGAAAGAATGTTCAATACAGTTTCTCTCAAATGACACAGATTGGATGTCCAGTAATTGGTCCCAAGTCTTGATTTCTGGTCAATTACTTAAATTTCAGACCACATTGTATCCATTAAGTGTAGCCACTCTTTATTGAGATTTGTTCATTTAATATGGAGCTTCCTATTTATGTAATGCCTATCTCCAAGAAATTTCATGTAAATTTGAAGATTATCTCAGTAATCCTTATGAATGCAAATCATACTATTATGCCTTTATAGTGATGGAAACTGAGGCAGAAATCATTTTAGTGGCTTTCATAAAGTCCTATCATATGCTATCTGTGACAATCTGCCATGTAGAAGGAATTGTCACCTCATACACATTTAGCACTGGTAGGTCACCATATTCAAAAGTTTCCATAGAGACTGCTCCAAACTTTTAAATTTTGCAGCTCATTAGTGAAGAAAGGTGCTTCAAATTTTTGCTACTGCATGTACATCTGGCAGAAGAAAAATCTTTTCTGCAACCACTAAAGCAGGAATGAAGAGAAAATAGTGCTCAAGGTAAATAGTGCTCACTAGCAAAAGTAGGCCACTTTTTCTCTCCTCATTATTAATCCATCGTATCAGATTGTGAAGCAAGTGTCCCAACATAGGTCTAGTAGCTTAAGATCTCAGACAATAACCTATCATACCAGCAATGAGGCTTAGAATCCGGACCTAGTAGTAAGGCTTCTTGGAATCCCATTAACAGGGTTCCAATTTGCAATATATTCAATATACTCAATAACGTAAAGTCTTCAGTCTTCAATAGGAAGCAGCAGAGCTGGCAGTCACAGTGTCTTACAGCCATGTGTGTCTCTGAGTCTATTTTTTTCCTACGTACAAAATAAAAATAAGAAACACAGAGTCTTAGATCTCAGTTTGAATAATTACTCTGAAAGGGAAATTTGGGGATCCAAAAGTGAAATTTGCCCCTATAAAGACATCTTATTTTTAAAGAAAGAGAGAGAGAAAGAGTGAGATGAGGCACCAAAGAAAATGTTAGTATCAGAGCATCTGTAGGAATTATAACAAATTTGAAAAACTAGAAAGCAAGTATCACAATGTTTGTAAAATTATACTAAAGAAGTGGATATGGGAACATAGAATGTAAATTCCGTTTGCTGTTCTGTAACAGAGTAGGTCTACTAAATACCCACTTTATGATGCCAAAGTATCATTTTGAAAAAGCCATTTCTGAGGATTCGTTTAGTGCCTAATAATTTTTTTTCATCTCTTTTTTGTTAGTGGCCTAAATTTTAATTAAGTCACTAATTCAATTATAGAATGACATTCTTATTTGTTAAATTTTTAGAAAATAACCAATACTAACATATTCTATAGATTGAATGTCCCTAAAGTTGTTATGTTTTCTAAATATGTGTAATAGCTAGCTAGCTAGCTAGATATACTGCTATGGTTAGCATGATTTAATAGAATAATGTGAATCAAACAAAAATATCCTTGCAACGTGCATTAATTATACTCTTCACAGAAATAATGAAAACCCCTGACAATCTATTCAGGAGAAAGTAAAGTAAGTATTGGGGTATATGCAATCAGAGCTATAACACAGGCTGATTTGGGCTTCCTGTAATGAAATGTAAATGCCTTTGAGAGGTGTAAAGTAACACAAGCAGAAATGATAGATGGAGAATTTCTCCTTGGAACATACTATCCAAGTCACCGTCTGTGAACGTATACATTGTTTGCTTTGTAAAAGCAAAAGGTGAAAATCAATATATAGTTAGAGAATATAGTGTTAATAGTTCAGCTGCTTCTTTTTTTAGGCTTTTTCAAATATGTTTTTACATGATAAATTGTACTTGTCTATATTAACGTTCTTGAGATCTTAACATTGTGCTTTTTCTCAAGTACAAAATTAGTGTGATATAATGTATTATGGTTTCCTAGGTAATTCCTGACTCAGATGTACTGGTAACACTTAGTAAATTTCAAATTTTAGGCTGCAATTCCAGAACTGCTGAGTAGAATTTTCAAAGGTAATCATACTATACTGCTCAGGAAACTCCTAAAGCTACCCAACATATGTTTCTTTTTTCTGCTTTGACAAATTGCCACAAACATAGTAGCTTAAACAACTCAAATTTATCTCTTACAGATCTGGAAGTCAGAGTCTGAAAATGTGTCTCACTGAGCTAATGTCAAGGAATCAGCAGGGCTCTTTCCAGCTGGAAGTTCTAGGGAAAATTCATTTCCTTATCTTCTGAAGCTTTGAAAGTCTGCCTGCATTCCTTGGATCTCAGCCCCTTCCTCTATCTTTGAATCCAGTAAGCTAGCATCTTCAAATCTCGCACTATTTCTGCTTTTGTGGTCACTTTATGTGTGTACGTGGGTTTTATTTTGAACTTTTCCTTTCCTTTTTTAAGGAGCATTGTTCATTGTAATTACTTTGAGTTCACTTAGGATAATATTTCTGTCTCAAGATCATTAACTTAAGTGCATCCAAAGTCCCTTTGTATGTAAGGTAATATATTCCTGGTTTGGGAGATTAGGACTTGAACGGCTTTAAGGGACCAGTATTCTGTTTGCCACACCAAATTTGGGTAGAGCTTGATGATCCTACCAAGCAATTAAATTCTACAATTCTATATGTCTATCAGTGTTTTTGTTGCTGCATTTAACTATGTATGTATTCATTCATTCATCATTAAATAAGTATGTGTTTCAAAGCTACTGGCTGTGAAGCACACAGCCAGTCCATGGAGACATGAAAATAATGTAAAAGTAAAATGCCTACCCTTATGGAATTGCATCTTTCAATATAGTTTCTAAACTACATTAATATATCTGTGTATTACCTAATATGTGCAAATGTGGTATATTTACAAATAAAAAAGACATGCTTATGTAGTAGACAGAGAATGTGATATGTTGTTTCCATTGAAATTTCCGTTATTATTCTAGAAATAGATGGTAAAATAGCATACAGAGACATCCATGGGAATGCATTGTAGAATTGCTTAGTTAAAAAAAAGAAAGTCTGTAAGACTACAGCCTAGGGAGATATACTGAGCAATTGACATACTGTTAGGGTGTCAATAAAATCAAACTTTGCCAGTTAGAAGAATAATGAGCTCTTTTCTCTGTGTACCCAAAGGAGATTAATTGAAGAATATATATTTTCTGCGAGTTGCTCACCTCTCCCGATAAAATGAAAGTGCTAAAAGTGGTCATTTGGGGGTGGTTTCGACTTTACTTTTTATTCTCTCTACTGAGAAGAAACAAGTTACATAACTTCTATTACACACAGGATTCCATAATAGACATTTCGTTATTTGGATTCCAGGCCAAGTGATTTAATGAATGTTCAATTAAAGAATATGTGTTTTAAAATTATCATATCAGAACTGACAGAAGAGTTCCTCTACTGTTAAAAATGTCCCAAGTTAGGCAAAAATCTGTTAATGCCACACACACACACAAAATTGAAATTAGCAAGTCAAAGAAAGAAAACAGGAACTCCCACTCTCCAGAGTCAGGCTTTTCTGAAATTCAGCCCCAGAAACCCTCGTCTTGCCTTGAGCTCACTCTATCTGCTTCTCTAAACTTCTGTTTTCCTTCATGCTTCCATACATTTTTACCATAGATACTGTCGACTCCTCTTCTGGGATAGTAGCAGAGATACTTCAGGGACAACTTTAGCCCTACACCATATGAGCAATTCTTTTCACTTCTGCTATTTCATCTTCAGTTACCTTGTGCTTTGAAGTTGCTCCCTAGATAATTAGATATACTTTTGAGTTCATGCTTTGAACTTTCATGAGCTCTTCTGTTTCTTTAAATTCACCTGTCCTGTTTTCCATTTTCTTTACATTTGAAAGAAGAAAGTCAGGGGGAGTGATCTGAGTGTTATGTTAATATGTGCTCCTGGTTTTATATGATTATACTCTCAGAAAACATGTTTTTATTTTAACAGAAGCTGTCAGTATCAAAGGCCTGTGCTTCTCAAACTATGCAACTCAAACATCTGTTGAATAGTATATCCAGTAAATCAAAAGCTAAACATGATGCATTTGTCTGAAGCATACATTTTAATTCACTCTAAATAAAGCACTGCTTTTGTATTATTGAATAGAATATACAATTTATATTAGATGCTTTTAAGCCAAATCTCCCACTTCAAATAAATTTTGTCCTTGTGATATGTTATTTTAGGTTAACAAAGCTCTAAATCTTCTTCTTACAGAACCCCACAGAAAACATATTTAACTCGTTTGCTATTCTGGATGTTTCAGTATAAAAGTATGAGAATAACTGTCTAAAAAGACTGGAAGTTAGCTTCGTTGAAAGACCCTCCTGATCCATCTGAATCACCATCGAGCTTCAGCCTGAAATGGAGAGAGCCTGGGTAATTTCTGAGTTTCATGTTGATACTGCAAGTTTAGTAACAAGTTCTTTAATGGTAATCTGAGAAACAGAAGAGAAGTAGAGGTATCAAGAGTAAAAGATGAGTACACAAACATTGGATAATGCTAAGAGGATTTTTTTGGTTACATTCTAGCTAGCATCTGTCACACTGTGGCAACCACAAGTGTCACGAGAGGTTTTATAGACCAATATCCAGAGAGAGAGAATCAGAGTATAAGATGGGCATGGAACTTGTTTTATAAATGTGTAAGAAGGTGAAGAAGCGTTCTTGGATCTCATAATGATTCACTGGAAGAACTGAGCACTGTGCTAAGGGAATTGGTCAAAAAAACTTTCTAGTTTAATTCAAGAAAACACAACTTGAGTTAGTTTAAGGTATAAAAAGGAATTTATTGTGTCTTATAACCACACCATGAAATGAGGACAGCTTAAACTGCATCATTTAGGGTTGATGACTTTCGTTAGGGCTGTCTCTTCTCTTCTATTTCATGCATCAACTTCACGTTCTGTTTTCACTATGAGGATTTTTTCTGAACATTGAAACTATGGCAGTAGGAATCTTGTTCTTTTAACATAATAACCGCGCATCTAAAAATAGCATGTCCAATTTCTTCCAGTTTTAGAAATTAAAGTCATAAGGAAAAAGTCTTATTGGCTTGGCTCAGGTAGTAGACACTTGAACCAAGGAAAGGGGAATTAGTAATTTCCTAGTATGTGACATCGTTGCTCTTGTAACCAAGAAAGAAACAGTTTTAAAGGAATATGAAGATTAGTAGGTTCCCTTCCCCTAGATGCTGGGACTCATAATAGACAAAAAAAGACGTGGGTTTCTGAAGTGCATGTGCTTACACTGCAGCAGAAGTGTTTTACACCAAGAAATTTCAATTTAGACAACCTGGAATATCCATTATAGAAATCATTGTATGAGTCTCAGTAGCCATATATTGTGTGAAACAATATGTACAGATGAGTGAAATGATAACTTCAGATTGCATTCTCCTACTTTGCAGAAATGTCCTGTTTTGGATTTCTCCCCAAATAATATTTTTTTTCTACAACGTTTGATTTTGTATTTCTCCAAAAAGACCTTTCTGTCTGTTTTGAAATACAAATGAAGATAATGCTTAAATGATATGAACCTGTCTTTCCTATTCATACACAGAGTTTACCTCGTAACAGTGTCTTATAGCCCTTTAGTTTTCAAAGCAATCAACTTGTCGCTCTGCAGAGGCATTTGGCTACTGTGTACAGAAACTGTGTTAGTGCTCTAAATTGGACGGAAAATTAATGAAGACAGCCAAATATTCTTGTTTTTTTCCAGCTACCATAATCAGGATGCTAATAGTTAAAACTTCTTTTGAATTTTTAAAATGAAATAGATATTACTCCAACCTAGCTGCTATTTTTTGACAGCATACAAAATTTGGATGTGTGATTTTATTTTGTGGAGTATAAGAGAAAATGAATGTCTGACTTCTATCCCTGAAAGGATATAGAAATATAGAAATATAACAAATATATTCTTGTTAGATATATGTGTGTGTGTGTATGTGTATGTGTGTGTATACACATATATATGTTAAAGAATATATAGATAGATAAATAGCTATATCCTTTAACAACAAAAGCTTACTTATGAAATCTATCTTCAGACTCTATTAGTGCACCTTAGTGAAACACTCACTGTTTTAATTATAGGTTCTATTTAGGGAGAGAAAAGACAGCAATTGAGAGAAAGTGCTCTGCTGGTTTAACTAGGGCATTGGTCGCAACCCTGCTGTATTAGTGCTCTTGAGAGTAATGCTCTCACAGTTACCATGAAACTTCCTCTTCCTTCAAAACTACATTTGCTTGTATTGTAGGGTAACATAAAAGAAAAAAAGTAAAGGAAAGAATATTTCACACAAAAAAAATAATTTCAAGATATTTTTTTCAGCAATTTGTGTTTATGAGTATAAAAAATTGTCACTCTTCCACCTGCTACATCTCAGAGAGAGAAATATTCACCAATGTCAAATGAACTAAAGTATTGGAGTAGCTTCTTCAGCTCCACACAATTCAGTACCTCTTGTAGCCATAGCAACTTACATGTATAAAGGCACAAGGCAAAGTGTCCCTGGTACCGTCTTGCTTAAAGGTCCTATCTAATACTGACATTCCATGATATATAGCTCTAGCAGCAAGATAAGAATGTTGTCTTATTATTTTCAGATTAGGTAATTATTCTTTCTGCATTTGAAACTACACTTCTAAGACCTGTGAAAACAACAAATTATTAACTGTCCTTTAGTTTAAATTCCTTTATCTTGAATATTGTGTATGTGTCCTTGTAACTGAGTAAGAGTTCCATCTAAAAGACCAGAGCCCTTATCCCTTAAGAATTTCATAAAATTGTAATTCAGTCTTCTCAGAGAGATATAGAAGAAAAGAACAAGAATAAAACAGACTGCATGATACAGTATAAAGAACATGAACTTTGGATTGAGACTGACCTGTTTTGAATCCCAAACCTGCACATTCTACCAGAAACAATTCAGACAAGTCACTGCACATCAGAGTCTCTGTTTCTTATTCTCAAAGCAGTGATATTGACAGGCGCTTCTCAAGGCCATTGAGATGATTTAATGAGATTGCATATGTAAGTTCCATAGCATAGAGAGAGCTGAACAATCACATATTGTAGCAAATAGTCTCAATCACAGTTGTATTAGTCCATTCTCATGCGGCTATGAAGAAATACCCAAGACTGGGTAACTTATAAAGAAAAGAGTTTTAATTGACTCACAGTTCTGCATGGCTGGAAAGGCCTCAGAAATCTTACAATCATGGTAGAAGGCAACACTTTACAGGTTGGCAAGAGAGAAAATGAGAACTGAGTGAAGAGGAAAGCCCCTTATAAAACCATCAGATCTTGTTGGACTTTACTATCAAGAGAATAGCATAGGAGCAGGAGAAACTGCCCACATCATTAGATTACCTCCTATTGAGTTCCTCCCAACAGGTGGGCATAATGGGAACTACAATTCAACATGAGGTTTGGGTGGAGACACAGCCAAATCATATAATGCCACCCTGGTCCATTTAAAATCTTATGTCCTCACACTTAAAAACACAATCTTGCCTTTCCAAAAGTCCCCCCAAGCCTTAACTCATTCCAGCATTAACCCAATAGTCCAAGTTCAAAGTCTCATCTGAGTCAAGGCAAACCCCTTCTGTCTATGAGCCTGTAAAATCAAAAGCAAATTAGTTACTCCCTAGATACATTGAGGTTACAGGCACTGGGTAAATACAGCTATTCCAAATCAGAGATGGTGGCCAAAACAAAGGAGCTGCAGGACCCATGCAAGTCCATAATCCAACGGGGCAGTCATTGAATCTTAAAGTTCCAAAACGATCTCCTTTGCATTCATGTCTCACAACCAAGTCATGCTAATGCAAAAAGTAGGCTCCCATGGTATTGGACAACTCTGCCTCTGTGGCTTTGCAAACTATACCCGACACTTTGGCTGCTTTCATGGGCTGGCATTGAGTACCTATGGCTTTTTCCAGGCACATGATGCAAGCAGTCAGTGGATCTATCTTTCTGGCATCTGGAGGAACAGTGGCCCTCTTCTCACAGCTCCATTAGGCAATGCCCCAGTGGAGACTCTGTGCGGGGGCTCCAGCTGCACATTTCCCTTCTGCACTGCCCTAACAGAGGTTCTCCATGAGGGCTACACCCCCATAGTGAACTTCTGCCTGGACATCCAGGTGTTGCCATGCATCCTCTGAAATCTAAGTGGAGGTCTCCAAACCTCAATTATTGACCTCTGTGCAACTGCAGGCTCAACATCATGTAGAAACTGCTAAGGCTTGGGGCTTACAACCTCTGAAACCATGACCTGAGCTATACATTGGACCCTCTTAGCCATTTCTGGGACACAGGGCGCCAAGTCCCAAAACTACACAAAGCAGCAGGACCCTAGGCTCAGCCCATGAAACCATTTTTGTCCTCCTAGGCCTCCAGGTTTATTATGGGAGGGGCTGCTGTGAAGACCTCTGACATGCCCTGGAGATATTTTCCCTATTGTCTTGGCAATTAACATTCAGCTTCTTTTTACATAGGCAAATATCTGCAGCAGGCTTGAATTTCTCCACAGAAAATTAGATTTTCCTTTCTATTGCATCATTAGGGTGTAAATTCTCCAATTTTTTATCCTTTGCTTCCTCTTGAATATTTTGCCACTTAGAAATTTTTTCTGCCAGGTACCCTAAATCATCTCTCTCAAGTTCAAAGTTTCATAGCTCTCTCAGGCAGGGACAAAATGCCACCAGTCTCTTTACCAAGGCATAACCAGAACTGCCTTTGTTCCAATGACTAACAAGTTGCTCATCTCCATCTGTGATCACCTTAGCCTTGACTTCATTGTCCATAACAGTATCAGCATTTTGGTCAAAGCCATTCAACAAGTCTCTAGGAAGTTCCAAAGTTTCCCACATTTTCCTGTCTTCTTCTGAACCCTCCAAAAAGTTCCAGCCTCTGCATGTTACCCAGTTCCGTAGTCACTTGCACATTTTTGAGGACCTTTACAGAAATGTCTCACTCTCTGTACTACCATTGTATTGTATTAGTCCAGTCCCACAGTGCTATGAAGAAATTTCTGAGATTTGGTAGTTTATAAAGAAAAGAGATTTAATTGACTTGCAGTTACACATGGCTGGAGAGGCCTCAGGAAACTTACAATCATGACAGAAGGTGCCTCTTCACAGGGCAACAAGAGAACAAGAACCAAGTAAAAGGGGAAGCCCCTTCTAAAGCCATCAGATCTCACGAGAACTCATTCACAATCATGAGAATAGGATGGGGAAGCTTCATTACCTCTGACTGGGCCCCCCCCCTCCAGGACAAATGGGTATGATGGGATCTACAATTCAAGATGAGATTTGGGTGGGGACACAGCCAAACACTATCAGCAGTCTTTCTTTCCTTTCCATAGTCACAATATAGAGTAGAAAATGAGAAGTGCAGTACAATTTGGGATGACCAACAGAAGTAAAGTAAAACTTCAGAAAAACAGTATCTCCTCAGATAAATCCAGAATGTTGGTATGTTGGCTTTGGTTCTAATTTGACAAAGCCCAGGTGTTGCTCTCATTAGCACGTGGGTGACTTCCTGGAACAGTTCATTAATCTTTAGGGTCCTTCTGCAAGCTACTTAGTGCAGCTCCTCTCTTATGAACATCTGGGAAGAACAGCTTGAAGCTGCAGCGAGCCCATAAGGCTTCTAGAATGACGATGATGCCATATACTGAGTATAAGGAGTATATTTATACTCCTTTAAATTTAACAATTCTAAGGAGCTAGTCTGTTTTTTCAATTGATAGACAACATTTGTACATAGTTATGGGGTACATGTGATGTTTTGATAAGTGCATAGAATGTGTAATGATCAAACCAAGGTATTTAGAGTAGTCATCATCTTAAACATTTATCATTTCTTTATATTGAGAATGTTTCAAATCTTTTCTAACAGTTTTGAAAAAGACAATATATGTTGTTGTTAACTATCGTCACCCTACTGTGCTATCAAACTTACTCATTCTATCTAGCTGTATATTTGTGTGTATTAACCAACCTCTCTTTGTCATCTCACCGCCACACTTTCAGCCTCTAGTAGGAGCTGGTCTTTTAAAGCCTTGTTCCAAACTCTCTAGTTAGCTTAAAAAACCAGGTCTGAAAACTTGGGATTATCCTACATCAATGATTCCCTCAATGTCTCTTGCTGTTTCCTGAAGCAGAAACAAACCAATTGACATAAGCTCCCTTACTTCATACTGCTGATAGTACAGATTGTTAAAGCACAAAAGCCACTAATGTCTTAAAATAATTTCTCTCCCAAGTACTTAAGGGGCTTGGCAAAAATCACCAATGCCTCTTCATATTCCCCTCTCCTAACAACAGCCCTGGATACCTGCACATTCCCGAAGGCAGGATGTGCAAAAGCAATGCTAGAGCAGCCTCTGGATTCCTATTTCAATAATCATGTTATAGTCTTCCAAGGGAATTTTGAGCCACCAAGGTCATGCTGATGTATTAGCAGTCATTTTCTAGCTGTGATAGGGAGTGGTAGCATAGAAAGGGCCCTGCATTCTTTGTCAGCTGACAAGGGTTCTAATCCCAGGTCTGTCACTAGGCAATTATACGAACTTATGTAAATCATTCAACAGCTCTGGACCTAAGGGCCCTCATCTATGCAGACTAAATTATTTCTGCGCTCCCATTCAGGACTAAGATTTTATGATCTATACCCTCAATTTGCTTCTGCTCAGATAGCAGGCAGATTGAATGCTCTTTCAAAAGTACTAACCATCCTTCCTGAGAACACTTGCACACAAGGTTATTAGGTAAATAAAAAAGGAGTTCCTGTTTGCAGAAAAAAAAAATCTCTTGGCATTATGGCTTCACATTAATATTTAATGCTTTAATATTATAAAGTCCATGCACATAACACTTTCTATTTCTTTTTATTCAGCAAGTGTGAATTTTGTGAGCATGATATTCCAAACCCCTAATCATCCCAAAGTAACTGGGCTCTTTAAATACCCCCAAATTGGAGACATCATTTGAGAACTATTTTTGCCTTCTAGCCATTTAACAGTAATTTTATTTTTGGTTTGAGGCCCAAATTACATTTATTTTTAATTTATTTTAAAAGTCAATATATATTGCACCAGCACCTATGTTGAATCATTTATTCACAAATTAAATTTCCCGTGAATAATATGACAACTCTGGTTTCCCAGAAATATAGCCATCCCTTATAAATGATCTTCTTCATTGACATAGATCTAGTAGTGCTCACATTTTATGATGCCAGCAATCGTAGATCACAGCTTCTACTGTTTTTCGTCCCTGTACACTACATGATAATACAGTTTAAATTCATACCTATCAACATCAGACAGGATTTCACAAGGTTCCATTGGAGCAAATTGCTGGCTATGGTACAAAAATATATTCAAACTCCTGCCATCTCAGGCTCAGGATGAATGATGACAGACCCAAGGCTAATCACTTTCATAATTCTATTTGAACTGCAATGGTTAAAAAAAAAATGAAGACAAAAACAAATCAATTATCTATTTCAAATACTTTTTCAGGGGCATAATTTTGCGACTGGTGTATTTATATATGCAGTCACTAAGACAGGTAAAGCCTATGCATATTTAGAGCTGATTTTCTATATCTGTTTTTCACTTCATGCTTTAATTTGTTAAAATTACTGAGCCCCTTACAAAACCTGATATTAATATTCTCAGTAATACATGCTGAAAAACTAATTTATAATTAAGGAAACTGAAATCATAGTTTTGTTTTTGTTTTTGTTTTTTTTTTGTTCTTTTTTTAATGAAAAAGCAGAGTTACATTCTATCTTAATTGTGAGAAGGCTTATGCTTTCCTGCCTATAAATTGCCCATGGGAGGAGATAGCCCAAGGTTACGGACCTCGAGTGATCACCTCAGGGATCTTACAGGAGTACCAGGTACGTCATCAACGACCTCCAGTGAAGCCTCTGCTTGAGCTTGATAAAATACATAAGTTTCAATACTATTGGCATCTACAGAATGCCGAATAGTCCAGTCACTCTGTTGCACACAATATATAAAAAGGAAGCTGAGTCTAGCTTCTTGTCTCAAAGGCTCCAAGTAATGAAGAAAACAAACAGATGCCAATTTATATGATTGATGCTTTTTTACAGGCCACATAAAAAATAGCCGCTTTGGGGCTCATCTCTACATAAGGAGGGCCGAGAAGTTTTCCCAGATGAGAAGAGTGAAGCACTCTTTCGACATCCAAAGGAAGGTTGTTAGACGAACAGTAGGATGTCATCACAGAGGCAGCATCAAATTAATACATTTGCACTTTTGTGAATTTGATCAATATGCCAGTCAATCAAAGTTGGCTTTTTAGATAAGCGTTTTTCTTTATCTGTAAACCGTAACATAGAACTTAGGGTCAAGGTTGACTTACCAGAAAAGAGCAATACTAAAAGCCACCTGTTTTTTTTCTCACCTTTTTTAGCATCCTGGTAGCTATAACATACATGGATGAAATAATTAATAAGGGCTTCACTCAACAACAATAACAGCTATATCGAATTATGTAAAATAACAAATATAGAACCAAACATTACTAGTACCTTGCTCCGGTGGGTCCATAGTTAGAGCAGACATGAGTGTTAACATAAATGTCCACTGCCATGCCGTAAGTGATTTAGTAGCTACTAACAGAGGTGCCTAATAGCATCGAGGAAGATATACCTACATAATTTCTCAGGTCCTGTTTAAATCAGTAATTCTATGACTGTGTGAACTTTTGCATAATTTATCTCTAGTCAATGATAGAACGCAATAAAGAATTCACTTAAAAGGTAGAATAAATCCAGTTGGAGCTATCCTAGCAACCTTTGAATTACAAAGACACATTCACACTGTAAACTAACCGCAGCATTTACATAGAGACTGGTTTCGAAATCAAACACATGAGATATGTCCTACACGTCTTCTTGAGTATATCCATTAGTATCACTGATCATGAAGAGCGTGGGTGAGCAAATCTCAAATCATTACAGCACTAACATCTTAGTAGAGTTAGCTAATTGCTTTCATTGAAACAATGCTAACTCCAGTAAAATGAACTGCAGTTTGAAGAAGTCTTAAAAATGTTTCTTAGTAGAGTTAAATATGGGTTACTATAAATAGGCAAGGCAGGAAAAGAAAAGCTGATTTTACAAACAAATAAAAAAAAAAACTCGTGCAAAGATAAAAAGCTACTGCCTTTAAACAGAGAACATTGGAATTGACAAAAAAAATGCACAGCACTTTTATTGTAATAAAGAATGGAAATCTACTAAAAAGATCTCAAGATGGAGACTGTGATTTGATCCAATATTAGGAAGAATTAAACGTAAATGCTCATTACTTTGCAATTTGGATATTTCAATATTACTGTATCTTGTGGTTATTTATTCTCTTTGTTCATCTAAGGCTATCCTATGCATATTCATTCAGCATTTATTACATGCTATTTATACTGGCTACTATGCTACACACTGGAAGTGTTGAGGCTTTCTTTATGTAGGATGAATAAACAACACTATATGCAATTACCACATGGAAGACAACTGCATGTTGTCTATGAGCACAATTTCGCCTTTCTTTTCATGTAATTTGTTGTTGCTCTTGTTAACAGCAACAGCAGAGTAGGTTGATATAACCATAGAGAAGCCAGAGGTACAAGTGGTGTCTTGCTGAATTTGCTTGTTTGAAAGAAAGGTATATATGAGCATGGTTAATCAGAACTACACTTAATTAATTACTAGAAAAGGAAATTATGTTTCCATCTACTCCATATGTAACAGTTTTCAAAACTCAAAATCCTGAAATAAGAATCTATTTTGTAAGAATCAGACCGTATTTGTTGAAGGTTAGAAAATGAGACAGTGTCAAAATAGTTTTTGTCTATTTAATTCATAGAAAGTTGAAATGTCGTTATTCAGAAACATGCCCAGCTTAAACACTACCCACGAACCATCTGATATTCTTGTCTTTTGAATTCATCCTTCATGGTAATGTTAAAACTCAAGTACTTCCTCACAAAGGCAAATTTCTGAGTTTTAGCCTCAAGAGCCTGAAAAGAAAAAATACACCCAGTCTCCTAAGGTCACCAAATACATTTCTCCAAAGTATACTTGATAAAGGGGAGATGACACTCATATCCTGATAACAATAAGAGCTGAGAGAAAATAAATATGCCTCCACGTATTTGCTTGAAGGCATTGATCAATAAAAAAATCGCTTATTGAGTTATGTGCCTTTGAATTCCTACGAACAAATTACAAACAAGCATGCTACTTGACTTACCACTTTCTCTTTTGTGTATTTGACAACAAAGAGTATCTTTTAAAAAGAAATTCATTCTACTTACTGTTAGTAGAGATTATTTCAATATCTTACACATCATTCTAATATGCTAGTAGCGTAAAATATAAAATAGATGCCATCTGTATAACACATTCAGTTCTACCTAGGTGGCGCTGTTTCATGTGCTGCAGTGACGAATGAGATGTATAAAATACAACCCCTTCTATGTGTTTGCTGATTTTCTAACTGTGGAGGAAAGTGTAGACAAATACCTGCAATCAAGAACCACATGTGCTAAGTTACAGATAATGAGTTCAGTTGAGTAAGAGATTTTTTCTGAATGCTAGAGCTGAAATGCTCAATTCTTTTCTCACTTTATATAGGCGATTTTATTATTTAGAATACAATTTTGCTCAAAGTCCTTGTCTGCCTATTCTTTAATATAATTAAATGGGCATTAGAAGTTGCTGCATAGGGAGCACATACATTAAATCATGTGAGGAGTGTACTAGTTTCAGTAGAAAGATGATAAATTGCTTTGAGAAGAGTTGGCACAAAGAAAAACAGGAATAAAGGCCTATGGTAGAAGAAGCCTTTATAGAGAACACAATAACTCAGCTGTTACAGGTCACTGGGCTCTTGGAGGGCTGACAATAGAGTAAATGCAAAGCTGATTCTGTAGACTGACTCAGGCCACAGGCTTAGAAATACACCTACCCACTAAAGTCAGTATTGCCATATGTTAGGTAGAACCACTTCCCAACAAACATGGAAATACCCACACTTGGGAGATCCAAAGATCCAAAAGGATATCAATTAGCTTTGGTCCACAGATTTGGGACATGGACAGAATTATCTGAATTCTGGAAGAGAAAGTTGAAAACAGGTTCATTTCATTTTATAACAGGCTTTACTTTACTCAACCCAATAGAAGATCCATTGTGAGATGATAGAACCAGAGAGGCAGTGGCACTCCTAAGGTGGCAGAGGAGTCAAGACTCAGGCAATAGAAAGACTAGACTTTTATTTTTGTAGGGAGGAGGTGGATCATTCCTTCTAGGTTAGTTTTCCCTATAAGAGTAAACAGAGAGGGAGTCAGGAAGGGAGAAAGAAACAGACAAACAGACAGACAGACACACACACACACACACACACACATACACACACGGATTGATCAATTAAAGTAATTACATAGGAATCAACATAATGTTTTCAATGCAAATGGGCTGGAGTTGTCCACCACAGTGGAAGTTTAAGTACAGCATAAATGGATTATGAATAATACTGTGATTCTTCTCTTAATGCAGTGGTTTTTCTTTATATTTATCTTATATTGCACACACTTTTTTTTTTTTTTTTTNGGATTTAAAAGCTAAGGACCAGATATAAGAAAAAGATTCGGAAGACTATATGAAAAGGCTAAGTTAGTTTCCCCCGTTCCCTGGAATGGAAAATAAGAAAAATTTCCAACTAGTATGTAAAAATAATAAAGAGTAAGCAAAAGGTCCTCATGATGGAGTCTTCTTAAATAACAATCCTCTAACTTGTCTAAGGGAATGAAAGGATAAGAGATAGTTCAGATAATTTTACAAGTCTGAAAGTGAAGGGTACTAATTCTTCACTTGAGAAGTATGTTCCAAATAAATTTAAATTCTATTTCCAGAAAGACATGGGAAAGGCGGTGTTGAAAGCCTTTGCAAATGGGGCACACCCCCCCCGCCCCCCGCAGAATCACAGCAGATTCAGAGAGACTCCAGGAATGCCTTGTGGTCAGAACAACTTTATCAACAAAAAAGGGGAAGTGATGTACAGAAATCAGAAGAGAGGTACAGAAACAAATGGACTTCTTGGTGTTTGCCTTATTTGAACACAGTTTGAACACTCAGGAGTGCATGAATGGCAGGAGTATGGCTGCCGCGATTGGCCAAGATTCAGTTATTGTTACAGGCACATACTCCTGAGTTAGCTATTCAATATTGTCTACCCATTAAGTTAGCTTGCAGTTTACCAGAAGGACTGAAATGTAGAAGTACAGAGTCCTTCTCAGGCCATATTTAGTTTGCTTTAACACTTCCATTCCTGAAAATACACTATTTATTCCTATTACTCCTTCCACTAACAACTGCTTTTATCTAAGAAGAAAAGTGAGATGCTGCAACAGAGACTCCAAATTACAGTGGCTGAAAAGCATGGAAATGCACAAGCATATTTCTCTCATATGTTAGTACTTAAGACTCAAGTTACTCTACTATAGGCATGCTTAAAAATTGAGGAAGGACAGAAGAGATAAAAAGAGAGAGAGAGAGAAAAGGAGAGGAAGGAGAAGGAAGAGAGGGGCAGGGAGAGGAGCCTTGCTGCACATCTACTGTGGGACTGAACTGAAACAATAACAAGTGGCTCTACTGTCGGGGGCAACAATGCCACCACCACTAAATAAGGGCAAACAAAACCCAACTAAACGAAACTGAAGCAGCATCGGTTGCACTTTGGGATGTCTGACCAAATGCTTTCTGTCTCACTACTCGGAGTGGCCTCATGCCAGTTGCAAAAACTAAGATTATATTCATGAGCGAGTCAGAATCTGTCCTGTGATCCATGCCTGTGGATGAAGGTTAGCATCTGCTTTGTCTTTTGAATTTGATATTAGAAAATTTAAATCTGAAAAGAGAATCTCAAAGTGGGTATCTGAAGAGGGGATGATGGGGGGGAAAGGGAGGTAGGGTCTATGGTGCTGTTACGTCCTCACTGGCATCAACAATTTAGACTCCTCTATGTTCATGCGTAACTTGTTACAGGTAGGGGTTAATTTGGCATATTTTCTTTCTTTATGCCTTTACCTACATAAAACATACTTCCTTTGAAACAGACTTTTATAAATTTGTTGGTAGATTTAATTATTTTCCTTATTCTGATTATTTATATTTTCTTTCTCAGTCTGCAGTCATAAGCTGGCCTCAATACACTAAAGAATATTCAGCATTATAAATACACTGAAACACCAAAAAGGCTGAAATGCACATAATTTGAAGAGTGAAAATGGCTCGAGAGCATGAAGTCTCATTATCCGCAGGTAAGTAACCAAAATCTGTGTCTAGATATTTAAATATAAATAGTTCCTGATATCTGGGCTGTGACAGATATAAGTCACATTATCACTTCTTAATTGCCTCCATTACTAACTTCATTACTTCTTTTAGCTTTTAGAAGAAACTGTGTGAGCTCATGGGGCTCAACTGCTTCGGGTGAAAGAGAAATGAACACTTTTCCGTGGGCACATTGCTGGGATTTTGTTGATACACATCACATTCCAACCCCAGGTTATGCTAAATGAGTGACTAAAATGATCCTTAGGGAGCTTGAGGTGTATCTGGGCTCCCTTAGCAACCCAGATGCCTAAAGCCAGCTCTGCCTAGCACATTTTCCCGTCTCTCCCTATTCATATCACCTTATCTCCTGGAGCCCATGATGTAGCGTTCTACCTAGAGGGCCATTTTGCTTTTCTCAGATAACAGGTATATCTTACCAACAATTTTTTTTCTACTATTGAGATACAATTTATTTTTAAGAAAAAGTCTTCGTAGTGTCATGCTATATTATGCAATGGGACTTTAACTTCCCCAGAGTTACACAAAGTCTGAAGGGTTGAATTGAAAATTCAATATCACATTTTCCTCATTGCTGATAGATATGACACAATTAGCTCTGTCATACTCATAAACTTTGGGACGTATTTTGTTGGTGGTTAGTATTTTCCAGTAATAGCCTCCTTCCTGTCTCTGATTATCAGCTGAAAATCTTCAAATCCCTTTGCCCTTTTCTTTATGCAATACTTAATCTCTTTCACTTATAGGTTTATGTTATGTATTCACTGAGTGCTTGCCAAGAGCTGCAGCTCCTAGTTTTGTCCTGGGCATATGGTAACTAAATATTTTACCTGCATTGGAAGGGACTTAGTCAATATTCAGATTATGTCCAAATAACTCACTGAAAAGTGAAGCATTCAAATTATGTCTTTTGAGCTCTTCAAGAAATTTTGTTATAGGCATTTCCTAAGCTACCGAAATGTGCTAACACTATTCTGGGCGCTACGTAAATCTAGTCTCCAATACACACTCCCTGGCCTCCACTTAGAGAGGTTAAAGATTATCACACAGCAAAGTATGGAAAAACAAATTAAGTACAATGTAAGATAATGATAAAAACATTGACACTTGAAGCAAGTTTTGTTTTTGCCATACGAACTGTGAAACTTTAGGTGGGTTATTTCCAAACTTGGTTTCCTCATTTGCATAATGAGATAACAATAATAATGTTTGATCTGAGAAAGAAATAGGAACAAAACCATAACATTCTTAGAATAGTGTTGGCACATAGTAAGCATTAAATAAAGCTCAGTTATTTTTAGACTTTTCTGTAATGCAATCAAAATATAGGGTTGTGTTCAGAACTATGGAGGCCAAGAGAAAGAAGATATTTCTCTCGAATAAGAGTAGACATTCCATGTGGCCATAGGGATGACGCATAAACTGGATGGATCTTTATGAATTAGTAGAAACATTCTTTGTTTTGTTACCACTGTTAAAACATGTGTGTAAGTACACATGTGTATTTGTGCATGTGAGTGGGGCTGTTCAGAGATAGCTCTAATTTGCATTCTGTTTCGGTTCTCCCCTGTGTTAGTACATTTTCATGCTGTTGATAAAGATATACCTGAGACTGGGAAGAAAAAGAGGTTTAATTGGACTTACAGTTCCACATGGTTAGGGAGTCATCAGAATCACAGTGGGAAATGAAATGCACTTCTTCCATGGTGGCAGGAAGAGAAGAATGAGGAAGTGGAAACCCCTGAGAAACCCATCAGATCTCATGACACTTATTGACTATTTCAAGAATAGCACCAGAAAGATCAGCCCCTGTGATTCAATTACCACCCCTTGGCTCCCACCCACAACAAGTGGGAATTCTGGGAGATAAAATTCAAGTTGAGATTTGGGTAAGGACACATCCAAACCATATCTTTCCACCCCTGAACTCTCCAAATCTCATGTCCTCACATTTTAAAACCAATCGTGCCTTCTCAACAGTCCCCCAAAGTCTAAACCCATTTCAGCATTAACCCAAAAGTCCACAGCCCAAAGTCTTATCTGAGACAAAACAAGTCCCTTCCGTCTATGAGCCTGTAAAATCAAAACAAGCTAGTTACTTCCTGGATACAATGGGGGTACAGGTATTCGGTAAATATTTGGTAAATGACTAATATTGGCCAAAATAAAGTGGTTACAGAGCCCATGCAAATCTGAAATCCAGAGAGAGAGTTAAATTTTAAAGCTCCAAAATGATCTCCTTTGATGTCAGGTCTCACATCCCGGTCACACTGATGCAAGAGGTGGGTTCCCTTGGTCTTGGGCATCTTTGTCCTGTGCCTTTGCAGGATACAGCCTCCCTTATGGCTCCTTTCACAGGCAAGCATTGGATGTCTGTGGCTTTTCCAGGTACACGGTGAAAGCTGTCCATCGATCTACTGTTGTGGAGTCTGGAGGACAGTGGCTCTCTTCTCACAGATCCACTAGGAGTGCCCCAAAAGGGACTCTGTATGGGGGCTCCCACTCCACATTTCCCTTCCACACTGCCCTAGCAGACGTTCTCCATGAGGGGCCCACCCCTGCAGCAAACCTTTGCCCAGGCATCCAGGCATTTGCGTACATCATCCAAAATCGAGCCAAAGGTTCCCAAACCTCAATTCTAGACTTCTATGCACCCGTATGCTCAAAACCATGTGAGAGCTGCCATGGCTTGGGGCTTTCACCCACTGAAGCCACAGCCTGGCTCTATGTTGGCCCCTTTCAGAGAAGGCTGCGACACAAGGCACCAAGTCCCTAGGCTACACACAGCAAGGGGATCCTGAGCCCAGGCAACGAAACCACTCTTTCTTTCTGAGCCTCTGGGCCTGTGGTGGGAGGGGCTGCCATGAAGATCTCTGGCATGGCCTGGAGACTACTTATGAGAATTTCTGCATCCGGCTTGAATTTCTCTCCTGAAAATAGGTTTTTCTTTCCTATCATGTAGTCAGGCTGCAAATTTTCCAAACATTTATGCTCTGTTTCCCTTTTAAAACAGAATGTCTGTAACAGCACCCAAGTCACACTTTGAATGCTTTCTGCTTAGAAATTTCTTCTGCCAGATACTCTAAATCATCTCTCTCAAGTTCAAAGTTCCACAAATCTCTAGCGCAGGGGCAAAATGCCACAAGTCTCTTTGCTAAAACATAACGAGTTACTTTTGCTCCAGTTCCCGCCAAGTTCCCCATCTCCATCTGAGACCACTTTAGCCTGGACCTTATTGTTCATATCACTATCAGCATTTTTGTCAAAACCGTTCAACAAGTCTCTAGGAGGTTCAAACTTTCTCCCATTTTCCTGTCTTCTTCTAGGCCCTCCAAACTGTTCCAATCTCTATTACCAGTTCCAAAGTTGCTTCTACATTTTCAGGTGTGTTTTAAGCAATGCCACACTCTACTCGTATCAATTTACTGTATTAGTCCATTTTCTTGCTGCTGATAAAGGCATTCTGAGACTGGGAAAAAAAAGAGGTTTAATTAGACTTACAATTGCACAGGGCTAGGGAGGCCTCAGAATCACGGTGGGAGGTGAAAGGCACTTCTTACATGGCAGCAGCAAGAGAAAAATGAGAAAGAAGCAAAAGAGGAAACCTCTGATAAACACATCAGATTTCATGAAACGTATTCACTACCATGAGAATTGCACAAGAAAGATCGGCCCCCATGATTCAATTGCCTCCCCCTGGGTCCCTCCCACAACGCATGGGAATTCTGAGAGATACAATTCAAATTGAGATTTGGGCAGGCGCACAGCCAAACCATATCATCCCCTAAATAATTAAGTAAGGACTATGTGAGCAAAACGAGATCCTGACTGAGGGACCCACAGATAAGAAATGGGAGAAGGAAACAAAGAAAACATGGTCCTGTGGGAGCTGGAACAATGTTCAATAATGTTAAATAATGTTGGGTGCAGACTAATTGTGGCTGGTCTCTCCGATTGCAATGGTAGAAAATAAAAAGGTCAGGGCCAATTGTGTTGCATGAGATTATTTAGACCCAATAGAAATGAGCAGGCTGAGGCATCTGCAGGGTCCATGATGACAACTGAAAACAGTTTATCCAAATGCAGTGTTGTTGTGAGCAATTATTGCTTCAGATGTGATTTCTCCAAAGCAGTCATGGGAGATAGAGAAAGACTGAAGTCTCACACTTTGGTAATGGGACCCCTTGTGTCTATGACTTTCACTTTGACTTACAGTCCCACCAAGACTCCACACATTGGAAGATGGCTGTTCCTTAAAAGGAAAGGCAACAAGTACTCGGTAGCCAGATGATCATAGGGAGCAGCTCCCAGCCCTGAGGGTGTCATGATTGCCATTCGTTGAAATCTCTTGAAGCTTTCTTTCTTCTGCTGCTTTTCAATTTGATAAGAAATATGTTTTGGGGGGTGGAGAAATGTTATATTGAAAGATACAGAGAAACAAAGAAGATGAGAGGGAGAGAGATAATTTCAAAAGTTAACAAGGTAAGAGCAAGGTAATAGTAATGAGATATTAAATCCTTCTCTTTGAAATCTGTGCTGCGCACAAACATGCGCATTTTACTAAACCTTAAAACTGCCTTTATATTTGTTACAGGAGATTATGAGATATAGCAACCTTCCAAAGAATTCTTGAGATAAAATTTTCACCATAGCATAAGAGAAAGTATTCAATAAATGATAAATTATTTTTATAAGCTTACACCATTTTCATGTAACTGTATTTTGTGAGATTTTCAATACTTGAAAGAGTTTTATAATATGCATCATATCTATTCTGTCAGCATTTAATTCAAACAGTCACAAAATGTTTAGAAAGAAAATTTAAAAATTACAAAAACATCCAATATTTCAAAGTAGATTATTAAAATGATTCATATACATTTATACAAATTATAATAACTGTTCATGTTTTTTCTTGACCACATAGCTTTTAACTAGAATTGGAACTGAGAAAAAACAGCTTTTCCAAGGATGCTTGTGTGACTGAATTGCGGATGATGGGCTCACGTCGCTCCCCAATAGGATGTGTTCTTCCAGGCCCTTGGCCCCTCACTCACCCAAGAATGGGGGAGATGACCCACCAGACATGGTGAGCTCAATTTAAGTAAATATTGGACCCCGAAAAGTTTAGCATAAAGTGATTTATTTAGGTAGAGAGAGAGAAAAGGGAGAAAGAAAAGTAGCTCCCATGATGTCGTGGAAGGGGATCCAGAAATGGAGTCCACACACATGTGGGAGAAGGGGACTTTCTACCTGGGAGATATTTCCACCCCATTCAAGTTTTCTGTCCTATGAAAGGAGTGTCTTTAAACTTCTGCTGAAGTGATTGATCTTTGATTATCTTCCCACACTAGTCAAAGTTAAACAAAGACCTTTAAGCTCCCAGATGGAGAAGTGGGTGGAGGTTTGGTGCTGGGAAGTTCTTACCTTTGAAACCATGTCCCCTTGTGGATCTGGGAAGAGATTACCTTCCTTCAGTCTCCCCTCTGAACAGGAAAGTCCAACTGCTATGGGGGCATGGGCGTTGATCACTCTTTAGTTACTTCCTGCTGAAATGGGGTGTAGACAGGACCCTGCAGTTGAGTTTCCTCCAGAGGGGAGCCTTTCAGGAGTGCAGGTTGACCCTGAGGTCCACAATAGAGCTCATGAGCCAAGGACATCTGGGGTTGCCGTGGCAGGATTATTTGTGGCCTTATGGTTCTAGAAGAAACGAATGTGACAAGAAGGTTAAAGATGAAAAGCCCATTAGCCCACAATTACAGAATGGTTACAGAATGGCCTAGGAGAGGATATAGCCAGGACTGCCAATTGCTAAACAAGCTCCACAATACTGTTTCTCAAAGGTTTTTACCCCTGTGTTTAATTGATTCCTGAGTTCTGTAACTTTGTTTAAAATAACACTTAATTGGTTTATAAATTAGCAGCATTCCTTTCTAGAAAAAGGCAGGTTCTCTCTCTCTCTATTTTAGCAAATTTGGGGCCCTTTTGCTTTGAAGAGCTATGGCAGCTAAAGAGTAAGCTGTTTTGCAGAGTGAGCTGCCTTTGCAAAGAGAATTAACACCTGGGATAGCTTATAGTAACTGAATAGAGGTAGTCACTTTTCTAATGCCAGCACCAAGTTTTCCTACTTTTTCTGGCTGTCCCCCCCTCCCCATACTATGAAAGGGATAATTGGAGTTTAGGAGATAGGAAAGTTAAGAGTTACAGCTCTGTTAATGCCGGGATATAAATTAGAATCAGGAGTATTTACTTTTCTGGGGATCTTGTCAGAGAGCAGATGCAGAGCCTCTAATGGCTCGCAGGTATAGGAAGGGTCATGCCCTGGAACTCCAGCTGCAGAGTGGAGTTTTTAAGACTTTCTTCAGGAGGCATCCAAGGCTTCAGCTGAGTGTGATGAATCCATGAGTCAGTTCCTACCACCTTAACTGCCACTGGGGTAGACAGAATAACCAAAAATAGTCCTTCCCAAGATGGGCCTAGAGAGGGACAGTCTGAGGGGAGAGACTAAACAAGCCCCAAGTCTGCAGGGCAGAACGACTGTTTCCCATATTTCCTAGGGTGGCTTTCAAGTAAAGTTTTAAAAGCCTGTTGGGACTTAGCCAAGGAGGTTATGTCTTTTATTAAATCTGCTGTTTTCTTGTCTAATACATGATCATTAGTAAGAAAGGACTGTCCATAAAGCATCTCCTAGGGGCTGGGAGAAATATTGGGAGATTGCTTGCTCTAGGACTCCTTGGATAGTTACAGACTTGGAGGACAGTTGTCCAGGACAGAAGAGTAATACTGAGAAGGCTGTGCCAGTATCCAAGAGGAAATAAACCTCCTGACCATTTATGGTCAGCTTTATCCAGGGCTCTGTGAGGGTGATGACGTATGCTGGTACTTTTCCTGGGCACTCTCAGTCCTGCAGTTGGGTCATCTGGTTGGACACCTCAGGCCCTAGGAACCTTCATCCCCTGGGACAGTATGCTTTCCAGTGATCCCCTTGGCACAGCAGGCAAGGATGAGTTAGTGCTCCATTCCTCTGGGGACAATTTCTTGTAAAATGTCCCTTCAGACCACACTGGTAGCAAGCTTTGCCAGTCTGGTGGCTAACCCGAGCCTTTCCCTCATTTGAGCCACTTGGGTCTGCTTGCCTGATTAGGGCTGTATCTTTTCTCTGGCATCTCCTGTTCCTTTCAGCCTGTACCTCCTGGTCTCTATTATAAAACACCAAGGTTGCCAGGCTCAGTAATGATTCTAAACTCTGTTCTGGCCCCAAGGCCAGCTTCTGAAGCTTCCTCCTAATATCTGCTTCGGACTGCATAATAAATTTGTCCTTCAGTATTAACTGACCCTCAATGGAGTCTCGTGACTCCATATTAGTACCCACCTCCCAAGTCTCACTAGCCTGGTTCAGGGGCGTGCTGGTACTAGTCACCCATCCCAGCACTCCACATGTCTTTATGGTGGTCACTAAAGGCATGCAGACAGTGGGTGTGAGTAGTGTAAGTACCCATGGTGCTGGTAGCATGATTAAGTTCCATATATAGGAGGCCCCGGAAAGATGATCACACATCTTGGGCATACAAAAATTATGAGGTGCCATGACTGGGGGATGCTGCCAATCTGTTAGCATGACTGGGGAAACCCCAGTGCTAGCAATCACAATTAATAGCCAGGGATCCAGGCATCCCTGTGTTCTATTCCAGATGGGTGCTTCTCTTCCCAAAACAAGGTCCCCATTAAAATGTATCCTGGAGAATTGGGACAAATTTGACACATGATCTTTAAAGAAGAAGCAGCTCATTTTTCTCTGCCAAACAGCATGGTCAAAATACCCCCTGCCAAGTGGAAAAAATCTGGTCTCCTATAGGAAGTATAGATTATGACACTATTCTTCAATTAGATCTGTATTGTAAAAGAGAGGGTAAATGGTTTGAGGTTCATTATGCGCAACTTTTCTTTTCTCTAAGGAATAAGCTTCAGCTTTGTCAGGCCTGTTCCCCATATCCTACTCAGTCCTCCCTAGGACTACCTCCATATTTGGGGCCCCCTGTGGCTTCTACCCCCACCAATGCCAACCAGGGCTCCTCAGCTCCAATATCCCAACAGGAGCCAGGGAGGGCCAAGATGGCCAAGGCATCTCAGGCTACTGGCATGCCCAGACTCTGCCCTCTACAGACCGTAGGAAGAGAATTTGGCCCGACCAAAGTGCACACCCCCTTCTCACTTTCTGACTTAAAGTAAATCAAGGCTTAGGAAAGTTTTCAGATAACTTGGACAAGTACATAGATGTTCTGCAGGGCCTGACTCAGTCCTTCGAATTAGACTGGAAAGATAAGATGCTATTGCTTAATCAATCCCTAACCAGCAATGAGAGAGAGGCTGCTCTAGCAGCAGCTAAAGAGTTTGGGGATACCTCGTACTTTAGTCAAGTATATGACCTAATGGTGCCAGAAGAAAAGGATAGATTTTCGGCAGGTAAACAAGCAGTCTCTAGCATGGACCCTCACTGGAATCCTGACTCAGAACAGGGGGACTGGAACAATAGATATTTCTTGACCTGCATACTTGAGGGATTAAGGTGAACTAGGAAGAAGCCCATGAACTATGCAGTGTTATCCACCATAACTCAGGGAAAGGAAGAAAACCCAACAGCTTTCCTTGAGCAATTGCAGGTCAGATTATAAAGCTGCCCTAGGAGGTAAAATTCTAGGGAGAGACCTCAGTGCACACAATTCAAAGAAGGCAGGGAAATGTGGCTGAGGCCAGAACAATGCCCTTAGGACCCGGGCCTCCTCCCCTAACCCATTTTCCATTATGGTAAAATGCTAGGACTGGGTTTGACTATGGTCTTTTAGATGAAGAAGTTCTGCCATAGGGAGAGCCAATCCTAAGCAAGACAAACTGTACATTATTAGATTCTGGCACTATTCAGTTGCATTGGGAAATGTACAGGGGACACAAAACGCAATGTCCCATAGTCTTCAGCTTCTGGATTCCCCAAAAGATTCTCCCACTGAAGCCTGATTCCACCAGGGATTAAAACTGGTGACCTTGCAGCTGCTAGCTCTATGCCTTAACCTCTTCACCAACAGGTGGCCCATGCTAGAAGCCTTCCAGGTGTATCCCACATAGCTGCCTGCTGCAGCCTCTGCTGTGTGCTGGAGGGGGAAGCTTGCCCTGCCCTTGTGGTCCTGGCCCACCATGGCTCTGGGATCACATGCACATTGGGCCCCTCTTTGCACTGCTGCCTCTCCCCCAAAATGGGCCTTGGGCCACTCCCTTAAAGCACCGGCTCAGCTGGGCTTCCCTAAGGGTTGCCTGAAAAAAATGCTATATCTTTAAATCCTAGCAGCCAGCCCGTGCTATGGAAAGACTAGGCAGGACTTGCCTCTGGGTCTGGAAGTGCTCTCCCCAGCCATGCCTGTGGCGCACAGCACAGCAGATCCCACAGTCACACCCAGGCCCGGGCCATACCTCACCGATTCCCCGCAGATTTGCTCTTGCTTGCAGCGCTGGCTACTGTGGCTGCTGCTCACCCATGACTGTGGCCACGGCATGTACCCAGTAACTTGGCCCACAGATACAGCAGTGGGATAGAGAGGGGGCAGACAGCAGGCAGAGAGAGTTTGGAGGAAGCAGGGCACAGTGCTGAGATTCCTGCAGACACCTCTGGGACCCTGTGGTCACACGCAGGTCTGGCTGGCTCCACACTCTGCACTTTCTCCTTAAAGCGAAAGGACAAATTGTAGGAAATGAGAGGCGTCCAATATGCTCACCACCCCAAAGTTTGCACCTCCTGGCTGGCTCGCCAAAGATGTGACCTAATTGCGGATAATGGGCTCAGGTCGCTCCCCAATAGGATGTTTTCTTGGTCCCTCACTCACCCAAGAATGGCGGAGAGGATCCCACCGGATGTGGTGAGCTCAATTTAAATAAATACCAGACCCTGAACAGTTTTTCAGAAAGTGATTTATTTAGACAGAGAGAGGGAAAAAAGAGGAAGAACAGCAGCTCCCATGATGTTGTGGAAGGGGATCCAGAAATGGAGTCCACACAGGTGTGAGAGAAGGGGACTTTTAACCTGGGAGATACTCCCACCCCAATCAAGTTTTCTGTCCTATGAAAGGAGTGCCTTTAAACTTCCACTGGAGTGATTGATCTTTGATTATCTTCCTGCGCACGTGGAAGTTAAACGAAGACCTCTAAGCTCCCGGATGGAGAAGTGATTGGAGGTATGGCCCAGGGAAGTTCTTGCCTTTAAAACCATGTCCCCTTGTGGGCCCGGGAAGATATAACATTTCCTCCCTTGCTTAAAAATGAGACAACAAACAAATTTCGTGTGACTCTTTAAAGAAAGGAAGCCTTCCCCCAAAATATAAGGATATGATTTAATGACATCAGTATTTTCAAACCATGTTCAAAATTTCTTCAAATGTAGCTGCTTTCATTCTGTGGATAATTGAACAAGAAATTACTTTGTGACAGCTCTTCTGATTCACAAGGAAAAATAATCCACCAATGTTCATAGTCTCATAACAATGTGTTATTAACTTTATTGTAGCACAAATAACAGCCTATGAGAGTCACATACGTCTACCTTGGCTTACATATGAAAGCGTCAGAACAGAATCTGACCTACGTTCTGTGGTACCAGCACTTAACAAGAGGCCCACCTTTGTTAACAGGTGTGATAGACCTCCCTGCTAAAAAATAAAATGATGGGAATATGGCACAAGAGAAGAAAGAGTGAATTAGGCAGATAACATTATTTCTCCCACTCCTGTGTCCACCATGGACCAACTTAATGACATTGGAAAAATATTTTCTTTATTTTTGTTCATTTGCAAAAGGATGTGTTGACTCTCTGAGTCGTTTTGAGGATGAAAAGCAATTAAAAGTATATACTAATAAACATGAAAAATATGATTATTATTAATATCCACTTGCTTTCACATTTCTTGAAGAATAAGCTTTGTTCAGTATGTAAGAAACTATATGGACTGCCTGGCAGTTAAAGGAAAGCGATATCTACATTTGAGATTTTTGTTAAATCACTGAGGGACTCTGATCATCTAAAAATGGTTTGCGTTAATCTCAATTTGGGCTCCTGTCTATTAGTCTTGGAGGCAGTGAAATGAGATAATTCAAGGAAATTTTTGTGCCAATGTTTATTGTGGGTTTATTATATCTAAAAATTTTGCTAGCTACTGTGGCTATGAATGAACCAATATAAAAAGTCTTTCACTGTAATGAGAAATGCATGCAAGTAAATAAAAATAATAATTATGTAAGAGAAAAGATAAATAAGGAAGTGCAATGCACTATAAAAGAGATGTGAGCCATTTTCCTCGGGAATTTATTCTTGAGCTCTTGTGACAACAACAATTTAAAATCATTGATGTGCTGGGTCCCTAAAAGCTCACTGAGACCATTGTATGCATTTCTCCTCAACCCTGCTGTCAGTGCTGTCTTCTTTGTAGCTTGAACTTGGCCATGACAGGGGGCATACACATGACGGAAACACAAATGTTGTAAACAGGGCTTCGCAACCACTTCAAAGGCCATTAAAAACTGTTTACACAATAGTGCTTACATACTACTGTATACAATTCCAAAAGACAAAAAAATTGAAGAGGAAAAGAATATTTCTTTTTTTATTTAGGCTAAAACTATTTGACATTTTACCTTTTTTTTCATTTCTCAAAGTACTGGTTAGCATGCTTATAACAGTTTTAGAGTGATTGTTTTCCTCTTTTACTCTTTACTAGAATTCTGCAGAAAAAAATAAGAATAGATAACTTAAAGCTCCTAATAAACAATTTTATTAATAAGACATAAGATAAATTTGGTTGATTGATAATTTTAATAAAGGGTTATGTAATTTTTAAACATCTCCCCTCCAACTGATAGTATCATTATGTTTCATTACAGATAATAATTAACTCCCATCATCTGTTATAGATCAATGCATAGCAAAAATGAAATACCCAACTGGAAAACTGTTGCAAAAAATGGCTAAGCACTGGTTGCAGTGTTCAAAAGGCCTGAGGCAATAATAACTTGCCTAAATACCAACTGAAATTCACAGAACAGCTTTGCTGGATTGAATGCAGTTTTGCTTAGCACAAATTAATTTGACAGTTTCCTTTTTCACTGGTGATCACCAAGGATCCAGGTCCTACTGCCAATAAATAAAACTTCATTTATTTCTTGAAGTAATTATTTGTGTGCAATAGAACTTGCAGAAGCCAGTTTTTGCAGCCTGTAGCTATCACTTCTCCACGAGAGCCCTCTAAAGTAGTTAACTTTTAGCAATTACTTCTGTACCAGATGATTATCTTTCTAACCCAATCAATTTGTCTACATTTTCATCACTACAAAGCCTTTAAGCTGGGAGAAAAAAAATATACCTGCTTGAATACCTGGCAGAGGTCAACTTTCCATTTTATAGTTTCTCTTTTGGGCTTATACAATAAATATATGATGAATTATTTGGTAATGCTCTTCTCTAATAACTTCCCAGCATCAACACAGGCTTCATTTATGATATAAAGGGTTTAAAATTGTTTTGAAAGAGTATGTCTAATATTTTCCCTGAATTGCTACAGGTGGGCACAGATTTTAGGACGCCACTTCTACTCTTAGTGACCTGTGCACTGAGACTGGTCCATCAGGCTGTTGTTAGTGGTCTTCTGCAGGCACCAGCCGTTTATACCTGAGGGTGAGGCTTAAACTGCTAACATTTCCTAAAAGAAGGTGAAGGTGGGCAAAGGGAAAAGAAAAAAAAAGGTCAGGAACACAAAATAAGTCCTAGGGAAGAAGGGCAGAAAACAGGAAATTCCTACTGCATTTTTCAGAGGATGTTTCACAGAATTATTCATTGCATTAGGGACCCGATATTCTAACGACATGAGGAATATGGAAAGGACTTGGATTTCTGATGTTTTTTGACCTAGCTTTCCTCTAGATTGGTGAGAAATCTTTTCCATAATTGGCAAGGTTATTTGCTACAGAAATGAAGAGCTGAGACAGCTGAGGACAAAGACACACACACCAGACTACCCCACAGGCAGTGCAGAAGGGTAGTGGGATTCATTCAGCAGTGTAAGTACAGAAATTGGAGAGCCACTCAGATTTGAGTGAGAAACCTGATTCACACATTAGCAGGTTTTCAACCTTGGCAAATTTCTCTTCCACACCCTGAATGTCTGCAGTGACAAGTAAAAATGACAGCTGGAATATATTGAACATTTGAATGTTCCTGGCACCAGATCAGATGCTTTACCTCCTTCACCTGCTTTGGGTCACATCACTAGCAAATAACAGTTAGAATTCAAACTCAGGAAGTCTCATTCCAAAGCTCACATTCTTATCCATTATGCTTTACTAACCACTGTGTTTCTTATCTAGTTGATAACAATGCAAAATACATACGAGGAGCACATATGATTGTTATGTAACAAAATACCACAAGTTTAGCAGCTTGAAACAATACCCATTTATTAGCTCATAGATCTATCAGTCATGAGGCAAGCATGGGGTAGTAGGTTTTTCTGCTCTGTTTATCATAGCTGAGTATCAGAATACAAAGGCTGAAATCAAGGGGTCAGCTCAACTAATTTCTCACACAAAGGTTCTGGGGGTTGTGGGGTTACGGAGGGAATCTGCTTCCAAACTTAATCTTGTGGTTGGTAGAATAAAGTTCCTTGTAGTTGATGAACTGAGGTTTCTATTACCCCAAAAACTATCAAGTGGGGACTATCTCAGTTCCTAAAAGCAGATGCTCTCATTGGGAACCCAACATGGGTGTTTGCTTTTTTCAAGCCAGCCAGAGTGGATATTTCTTACTTCTTCTTTTTGACCATTCAGAACAATATCTCTGCTCTTGCAGGGCTAACATGATTAAATCAGACTGCATGGATAAATTCTTATTCCTAAAGACACATATGTGCCACCTATCATAACTGGATCACAGGAGTAAAACATTTTCTTTTGTACAACCCCATGTAGGACATCCACAATAGGAGCAGAAAATCTTGTGCACCATTTTAGGAATCTGTCTGCAACACAAAGTGTAACAATCTCAATGGTTGTGAGTATTAAGAGTAAGAATTTTATGTCATGTATTTAGCATCTTGATTAGCATGTAACACTTGATACCTGGCAACAGTGATAATGGTGATAATGATAATGGTGAGGATGATGACTGTGGGTTTGAATGTTTGCGTCTCCCCCAAATTCATATGCTGAAACACAATCACAAATATGAAGTTGTTAAGAAGTGTGGCATGTAGAGGTGATTAGATCATTAAAGCTGAGCCCCCATGAATGAAATTAGTGCCCTTATAAAAGAGGACCAACGGACATCCATGTGAGCTCAGAGTGAGAAGATGGCTGTTTGTTTGTAACAAACTATGTCCTCACTAGACACCGGATCTGTTGGTGCCTCAGTCTTGGACTTTCTGGTCCCAGAACTGTAAATATATATATATTTGTTGTTTATAAGCCACTTAATCTATGTTATTATGTTATAGCAGCCTGAAAACACTAAAACAATGATGATCATGACTCAAAAAAAGATAGATTCTGAGGTCTAAGGGATGGACATGGAAGCAAAAATAGGATATAGAATCAGAGATACAGAGTCTGAATATAGATATGTGTGTTTATTTTTACCCTAAAGCAAACCTTAATATGCACAAGTGATATGCAAGCCGTGGTTATAGGCTATTATAAATCATGACTGTGTTAAATTAAGTTTCACTGTAATATCTATTAGCTCAGGTTAAGGCAACAATATGGGAGCTCATAATTCTTTTGTCTCCATATTTTATCACAGTTTATGTAAAGTCAAACTGTAAACAAGAATATAAGTTAGTATATGCTACTTTAAATAATCATATTTTGCAACAAAATAGTAATTATTCAGATATATCTATATCAAGAATTCTTGACATTAATGAGAATGAAAATTATTGAAAAAAAAGAGCTTTCTTTGTTTATAAAACAATAATGAGAGCCTACCCATGTGATGAGTATCATGTTGGGGTCACCACCTGAGACCTGGATCACATTGAGGTCACCACTTGAGATGGGGATCACCACCTGCGGAGCTGTGTCCTGCAGACCCTGGCTCAGCGACAGATGAATGAAATATACTCACATACAATACGGTGTCGAATGGGCTGAGGATGTTCGTCAACTGCTTTCAGAGGGCAGTTGCAGCTAACTGATCATGACTCCCTGTCCTTTCTTGCATTTATTCAATATAGATTGAATAACAATGTGGATAATTAACATGAGTAAAAGAGTGGTTTTATGAATGAGAAAAGGTCTTGGTTTCAGGACCCAGAATAAACATCATTAATGGGTAATTCCCCTTTGACCTTCCCCTGAGAGGACCATCCAGCACAAAGTTTACATGAGTAAACAGAGTAGAGACAAAGGGATGTGAGGTAAACAGACTTAACTGGGGAAGCTTTTATTATCCTAATCCACCCTATGACTTAATACTCTAACATAATAACTGGCTGCCTTCAGCCCAGTCTCACTGAAACCTTTTGGCCTTCCAAAGTGTTTGAGACTATAATCTATAACTTTCCCTATTATTTCCCTAATATTTTGCCAACCACCCTAAGTGAATCTCAACATTTGTGCTAGGTACTGATGATATGCAGCAGGGATAAATAATATCTACTCTCAAAGCAATTGCAATGTATTTAATGATGAAACAAGTAAATCAATGACTATATAGTGTGATAAGAAGTATACTAAAATTATGCTCAGAAAGCTATAGTGACAAACTTCATTTTAAAATACATAGCTTGACCCATAACTTTTATTGTAGACTGTGATTGTAAACTTGTTATGTTCCATGAAGGCAGAGACTACAGACTAAAGCTCACTATTCACTTTTCCTCTAGTTCCTATCATATAATGACACATGCAATTGTTTGTAACTCATGTATGTTTAAGAATTAATAAAAAATAGCAGATAATTTATTTATTTGGTTACTGGTATCTGTCCCCCTTTCTCTTAATTATTCTTATAAAGATTATTGTTTATGGCTTAGATGTAACTCCATCAGAATAATCTTGTGGCTCTCATCCATGAGAATTTTTTTTTTCCCTCCAGGATACATTCAGTATGCCTAGAGACATTTTTCCAATGGGAAGGGATTCTAAATTGCTACTGGCCTCTAGTGAGTAAAGGCTAGAGCTCTCACTGCATATTCTACAGTGCAGAGGACAGTAACTCTCCACATCAAATAATTATGTGATCCAAAATGTCAATAATAGACATATTGAAAACTCTGGTCTAATCTCATTTTTCTAGCCCCAGAAATTGTCTTAGAGATGAACACCTGATCTAAATTGGTCTAATCAGACCAAAAGTTGAAAGCTTTCTTTGATGGTTAAGGGAAATAGGGCTCTGTGGGAGCATTCATTGAATGAGAAAATATATAGAGCTGAGACCTAGAGAAACAATTTAAGATCAAGAAGGGAATGTTTCATGTGATTAGAGTCCAACTCAAGATAAGCCAAAGAATACACAGAGCGATTAGCATGATTTGAGCAAGCACATTGAATACACTCTGAAGCTTTTTCTACTTCTCAATGTTTTAGTCATATAATCCAATAAGTTTCCTTTAAATTATTTAAGTCCTGTGGTTTGGGTTACTTGCAACAAAAGCTTTTATTCTGATGAAGAATATATGAATGAATTATAGGTAAGGAACAAGTGAAAAATACATTTTGTTAAATAATGTAATATTTGCAAAAGTCATGAATATCTTTGTATTTTTTTGAAAAACAGTGTTTTAAAATATTTAAGGGAGGACTGTCTTGCTATACCCTGTGTACTAGTTCACTTTCACATTGCCGATAAAGACATATCCAATACTAGGAAGAAAAAGAGGTTTAATTAAACTTACAGTCCCACATGGATGGGGAGGTCTCAGAATCATGGGCAGGGGGGTGAAAGGTACTTCTAACATGGCAGCAGCAAGAGAAGAATGAGGAGGAAGCAAAAGCAGAAAGCCCTGATAAACCATCAGATCTTGTGAGACTTATTCACTATCGCAAGAATAATACACAAAAGACCAGCCCCCCATGATTCAATTACCTCCCTGGGGTCCCTTACACAACATGTGGGACATATGTTCAAGTTGAGATTTGGTGGGGACACAGCCAAACTATTTCACCCTGTGATATACTTCACCATCCTAATTATCAAAAGAGAGGGAAAGATAAAGACAGGGAGAAGGAGAAACTTTATTTGAAAGATAGGATTTAGATACACTTGATGATTTCCTCTTCAAACTTAAAGCCCTCTCTCTCCTACCTTACCATGCGAAGTCATTACCTAATGATAAAATAAGGTTTCATGAAGAGTGTCTCCAAACTACAGTTACCTCTCCCCCCCAGAATGGGAACAGAATTATATTGAAAACTCGCATTAGAGAAGGACAGCTAGCATTGGAATTTATTTTCTCTTATTTGATGAGCCCTCTCTTGACCACATAATGTAACAAGTGAAAATACATTATCCTATTCTTAACTTTAATCTTGAAAATGTTCTTAGCACCCCTACTACTATAAATATTTAATATATGAAGTATGGCAGCAGAAGAGAGTCACAGGGCATTGCTATCAACTTTAGAAGAGTGTCATAGGGCTTTGCTCTTATCCTCAGTTATCATAAATATATTTTTCTCAAACAAATGGAGCAGTAACAAATGGAGTATTAACATATTTTTCATGCTAGTTGAGGACAACATTTACTCTTAGATTCTTCCAGGGAGCAGCATAGTTTCTGTCGACACACGCTGTGCAGATGTGGTTACTCTGTGCTATCTCACACAGCCAGAATAATATTCCCAAAAATCTATTCAAGTCATGAACTCCATATTTGAAAATCCTTCAGTAGCTTTCTAAGTTTGAAATATACAAGCCAGAAACTTTTGTGACATAGTAGAAACTTCAGATCCTATTTATTGCCTGCAGGTGGGCCACACCTTTTTCTGTAGACTCTCCCATGTATATCTGCTACTACTACCCATTACTAAAGTACTTCCACCATAGCACACTATTTCCTACGCCTCTGGTTTTGTATATAATGTTTGCAAAGCATTCTCCTCTCCTTTTACCATACACATTTCTATCCATGTTGCTGACTTAAAACACTGAACTTTACTAATCTCTCTACTACTCCACCATAGGTAAAGATGAATTTCTCCATTCCCTCTATTTCATCAACGTCACATAAATCTTTCTCTTTATGCTTGTTTCATTTTTCTCCCTCTTCAAACAACGTATATGTCCCTTCAAGCAAGAATCACTTGATATTAATGTTTTTATCCCTTAAAAGAGTGACTTTCAAATTTTTGGAACAGTTATTCACATTAAACCTGTAGTTTAAATAGTGGGTCAGAACATTTATATATGTATGTATGTGTGTATGTATGTATACCATGTATGCATGCCATGTATATACATACGTATATGCCTACATATACATGAATCTGAGTACACAGATTACTCTCACCAAAATTCATCATTATTTTTTTTCTTCTCTTCTTTCTCATGCCTCCCCTAGTGAATATTTGAATAAAACTATGCTCTCCCCAAGTGCTCTTCCTGTCTTTCATACGAAGATAAATAGCATCAACACCTTTCAATTGCTCCAACAAACATTCTGAGAGTCACATTGATCTCTCCTTTCTTTCCGTCTCTCTCATATAATCCATGTCTATGCTGCATCCATGGCTTCCAGCTCAACTCATTAGTTTAAACCATAACTATTTTGCATTTGAGTAATAGAAATATCCACCACTTGGTCTTTGCAATTCCATACTTACCTATTTATGATTAGAAAAATAAAAATCAAAGCCAGGGCATGTCACTCTGTATTATATTCCTAGGACTTCCATAACAAATTGCTACAACCTTAGTAGCTCAAAGCAATGGAAATTTATTTGCTTATAGGTCTGAGAGCCAGAAGTATGAATAAAGGTGCCGGCAGCACCATACTCCCTCTGAAGGCTCTAGTCAAGAATCCTTCCTTGCCTATTCCAGTTTCCAATGCCTCTTGGGGTTTCTTGTGTTGTGATTGCATAATTCCAATCTCTGCCTTTGTCTTCTCATGGCTTCTTCCCTGCCTGTCTGTATCGCAAATTCCCTTTTTTCTTTCTCTGACACCAGCCACTGTACTTTGGGCCATCGTAAATGACCACATCATTGGGGTAACCTCATCTTGAAATTATTAATTATATTTGGAAATATCTTTTTTAGAATATAAGAACACAGTTATAGATTCTTGGTTACCTTACCTTTTGTCAGACAACAATTCAACCCAAGACACCTTTCAGTGACTTCCCAGTGCCCAAATACATCATATTTTGAAGTTTTACTGTATAGTAATAGTAGTTGAGAAATCAAAAGTAAAAGAGACAAAGCAAAAAATTACTGTATTATATTTATTTTTTCCTTTTGTAGCTTCTGCCATTATTTGTTTATGTTTTTATTTATGCCCAAGACTAGATACCAAGCTGTTAAGAGCAGATATTATATATATATGTATATTTATATATATATATATATACACACACACATATATATACATAATTTTCAGTAGTATAAATCCATGTGCATTCAATAAATAAGTTAGACAAATAAATAATGTAATTGTTGAAGAAAATAAGAGAAGAAAATAATGGCTACATTTTCTTTCAACCCTTAGTCCATTTTACTGAATTCCTTGGATTATGTTTCAGACTTCTTGTGTATGTTGATAAGCTTCTTTGCCACCTAGATTCTGAATTCCATGTCTATCATTTCCCCCATTTCAGTCGAGTTACGAATCATTGCTGGGGAGCTAGTGCGATCATTTGGAGATAGGAAGATACTTCGGGTCATGGAGTTACCAGAGTTCGCGTGTTGGTTCTTTCTAATCTACTACGTGGCTAATGATCCTTTACTCTCTGAAGTTCCTGTCATTTGATGCAGCTTTTCTCCTTTTATATTCTTTGATTCCCTTAAGGAGTTTGACTGTACTATAAATTGGGTTTAGTTGATTGACTTCATTTCTGGATGCTTTCAGAAAGCCAAGTCCTGAAAGCCAAGTCAGTGGGCCCTGTGTGCATGCAGACTGACAAGACTGTGGAGAGGCTTTCATGTATGCATAGTAGCAAAATGTCAGGGAAAGGCTGCAGGTGGGTACACACTGACAGGACCAGGTTGTGGCTGACTGTGTGCTGGTAGGGCTTTGTCTGCAAAAGTGCTCTGACAATTAGACAGGGTCTGCCAGTGAAAGAGCTATGATGGAGGTTGCTGGCAAGCTAAGATTGTGTTGCACGTGGTTACAGCAAGTCAGGGACCCTGGCAGAGGCAGGCAAGCAGAGTGGCATTTACATCAAATGGTCCTTGTCTCATGGACAAGAGAGTCCTGCCCTGTCCATGTCTGGCAACTAACAAAGGCTAAAGCCACATACTGGAGTATAGCAAGCTGTGGGAAATGGGCACTGATATGGTTTGGCTTTGTGTCTCTGCCCAAATCTCATCTCGAATTGTAATCATCACATGTCAGGGAGGGATCTGGTGGGAAGTGATTGGATAATGGGTGTGATTTCCCCATGTTGCTCTCTTAGAGTTCTCAGGAGATCCTGGTTATTTGGTAAGTCTGTGGCTCTTCCCTGCTCTCGCTGTCTCTCCTGCTGCCATGCAACATGTACTTTGCTTCCCCTTCCCCTTTTGCCATGGTTGTAAGTTTCCTGAGCCCTCTCCTGCCACGCAGAACTATAAGTCAATTTATAAATCTATAAATTACCCAGTGTCAGATAGTATCTTTACAGCAAAGTGAGAATGGACTAATACAGATAATTGGTACTAGCAGAGTGGGGTACTGCTGTAAAGATAACTGGAAAATGTGAAAGTGACTTTTGAACTGGTTAATAGGCAGAGATTGAAACAGTTTGGAGGGCTCAGAAGAACAGAGGAAGATTATGGAAAGTTTGGAACTTCCTAGAGATGTGTTGACTGGTTTTGAGCAAAATGTTTAGTGTTACGGACAATGAAGTCCAGGTTAATGTAGTCTCAGATAGAGATGAGTAACTTATTGAGAACTGGAGTAAAGTCCCTCATGCTATGCTTTAGCAAAAACACTGGCAGCAATTTGCCCCTGCCCTAAAGATCTGTGGAACTTTGAATTTGAGAGCGATGATATAAGATATCTGGTGGATAAAATTTCTAATAAGCAAAGCATTTACATTGTGACTTGGCTTATTCTAAAAGCGTTCAGTTATATGCATTTACAAAGAGATACTTTGAGTCTAGAACTTACATGTAAAAGGAAAGCAGAGAATAAAAGCTTGGAAAATTTGCAGTCTTACCATGTGGTAGACAAGAAAAACCCATTCTCTTTTTTTTTTTTCTTATGGCACATCTTGTTTAATTTTGCATATAACTTCTCTTATTTAATTGCATTTTAGGTTTTTGGTTACATGTGAAGAACATGCAAGATTGTTGCATAGGTACACACATGGCAGTGTGATTTGCTGCTTTCCTCCCCATCACCTACATCTGGCATTTCTCCCCATGCTATCTCTCCTCAACCCTCACCCAGTGCTGTCCCTCCCCTATTTCCCCCCGACAGACCCCAATGTGTGATGCTCCCCTACCTGTGTCCATGTGTTCTCATTGTTCAACACCCACCTATGAGTGAGAATATGTGGTACTTGATTTTCTGTTCTTGTGTCAGTTTGCTGAGAATGATGGTTTCCAGGTTCATCCAAGTTCCTACAAAGGACATGAACTCTTCGTTTTTGATGGCTGCATAGTATTCCATGGTGTATATGTGCCACATTTTCCCTGTCCAGTCTATCATCGATGGGCATTTGGGTTGATTCCAGGTCTTTGCTATTGTAAACAGTGCTGCAATGAACATTTGTGTGCATGTGTCCTTATAGTAGAACAATTTATAACCCTTTGGATATATACCCAGTAATGGGATTGCTGGGTCAAATGGAATTTCTATTTCTAGGTCCTTGAGGAATCACCACACTGTCTTCCACAATGGTTGACCTAATTTACACTCCCACCAACAGTGTTAAATTGTTCCTATTTCTCCACATCCTCTCTAGCATCTGTTGTCTCCAGATTTTTTGATGGTCACAATTCTAACTGGCATGAGATGGTATCTCAATGTAGTTTTGATTTGCATTTCTCTAATGACCAGTGATGATGAGCATTTTTTCATATGTTTGTTGGCCTCATTTATGTCTTCTTTTGTAAAGTGTCTGTTCATCTCCTTTGCCCACTTGCAGAAAGCAGAAACTGGACCCCTTCCTGACACCTTACATTCAAATTAACTCCAGATGGATTAAAGACTTAAACATAAGACTTAACACCATAAAAGCTCTAGAAGAAAATCTAGGCAAAACCATTCAGGACATAGGCATAAGCAAGGACTTCATGACCAAAACACCAAAAGCATTGGCAACAAAATCCAAAATAGACAAATGGGACCTAATCAAACTCCACAGCTTCTGCACAGCAAAAGAAACAGTCGTTAGAGTGAATCAGCAACCAACAGAATGGGAAAAAATATTTGCAATCTACCCATCTGACAAAGGGCTGATATCCAGAATCTACAAAGAACTAAAACATATTTACAAAAAANAAAAAAAAAAAAAAAAAAAAAAAAAAAAGCCCATTCAAAAGTGGGTGAAGAAAAACCCATTTTCTAGGGAGGAATTCAAGTCACCTACAGAAATTTGCATAACTAACTAGGAGCCAAATGTTAATCACCAAGACAATGGGGAAAATGTCTCCAGGGCTTTTCAGAGATTTTCATGGCAGCCCTTCTCATCACAAGCCTGGAATCCTAGGAGGAATAAATGGTTTCCTGGGCTGGGCCCAGGTTCCCACTTGTATGTGCAACCTCAGAACTTGATGCCCCACATCCCAGCCACTCCAGCTCAAGCCGTGGCTAAAAGGAACTAACGTACAGCTTAGGCCATTGTTTCAAAGGGTGCAAGCACCAAGCCTAGGCAACTTCCATGTGATATTCTGCACATGCACAGAACTCAAGAATGGAGATTTTGGAACTTCTTCCTAGATTTCAGAAGAAATGTGGAAATGCCTGGATGTTCAGGCAGAAGTTTGATGCAGGGGCAGAGCCCTCATGAAGAACCATTACTATGGCCGTGCAGAAGGGAAATATGGGATTGAAGCCCTCACGAAGAGCTCCTACAGGGGCTCTGTCTAATGGAGCTGTGAAAATAGGACAATTATCCTCCAGATGCCAGAAAGACAGATCTACCAACAGCTTACACCAAGTGTGTGGAAAAGCCACACACACAACAGAACACCATGAAGGCAGCCACAGGACCTGTACCCTGCAGAGCTAAGAGGGCAGAGCTGCTCAAGGCCCTGGTAGCCCACCACTTGCATCAGCATGCCACGGCTGTGAGACATTGAATCAAAGGAAATTTTGGAGTTTTAAGACTTAATGACTGCCTTTTTGTGTTTCAAACTTGCAGTGAGCCTATAGCCCCTCTGTTTTTGACCAATTTCTCCCATTTAGAATGTAAACATTTACCACCTGTATCTTGAAAGTAACTATACCCTCATTGTATCTTGAAATTAACTAATTTGATTTTTATTTTATAGGGTTATAAGTGGGAGAGATTTTTCTTGTTTCAGATGACACTTTTGCGTTGGAAATTTGAGTTAATTTTAGAATGATTTAAGACTTTGAGGAATTGTTGGGAAGTCATGATTTGTTTTCAAATGTGAGAAGGTTGGGACACACCAGGGGTAGAATGATATGATTTGGCTCTGTGTCCTCACCCCAATCTCATCTCAAATTGTAATCTCCATGTGTCAGGAGAGGGAACTGGTGGGAGGAGATTGGATCATTAAAGCAGTTTTCCCCATGCTGTTCTTGAGGTAGAGTTCTCAAGAGACTGATAATTTGATAACTTTGTGGACCTTCCCCACTCTCTCCTGGAACCATGCAAGACGTGCCTTGTTTTCCCTTTGCTTTCACCTTGATTGTAAGTTTCCTGAGGTCTCCCCAGCCATGTAGAACTGTGAGTCAGTTAAACCTCTTTAGTTTATGAATTATCCAGTCTCAGGTAGTGACTTTATAGCAGGGTGAGAATGAACTAATACAAGTACCCATGGCTGTATGAACAGCCACTGCAGCTGTTCCTATGCTAAACCCTCTGGGCTCCGCACAGTCTGGGGTCTTGTCTCATTCCACTCTCCAGGCAGTCCTCCTTGCCAGCTCAGAAGTCCCTGGGAGTCATGAGGCCTTCTATAGCTAAGATTTTGGAGGCCTGTGGCTGAGTGGACAACTCCAAACTTATTTCACCACCCCCTTTCCCTAAGTGCCATCCAGGGTCAGGAAAGTGTCCTGGTGCTTTGCAACCCTGTGCAGGGTTTACAGCTTCCTCCTCTTGCATCCCAATCTCTGCAAACTCACTCTGTCCACTCAAAATGGCTTCCTATCAATGATCTTTCCAGAGTGCGCCCAGTCTCTCTTTGTGGGAGAAGCTCTTCCTGGCTGCATCCAGTAGGCCATCTTGGCTCATCTCCAAAGGATTTTATTTTATTTATGAAACATGTGTAGTATTTATATACTACATGATTTACTTTGTGCTCCTTCAACATTTATCAATGTAAGAAAGTACTGTTGGATTTTTTTGATGCTCATTCATTTATTTATCTCAGTTGTGATTAGGAGTTATAATTGATAATGTCAATAGTAGTTGTAGTAAGAAAAAGCCATGAAGAAAACAATAAAAAGAGAATTAAAATATATGATTCAATTTATTTAAAGCACATGGAGTATCTGTTGTCAAAGTTCAAATTTTTGTGTGTGATTGTAAATAATGGAATCAATTCCCTTAAGCAATAATTCTCAACTTTGGTGGAATCTTATGATTAGTTAGGGAGCTTATAAAAAATATCAATGTTCAAGATACACCCTAGAACAATTAAATTGGAATCTTTGGCATTGGGATTATTTCCAGGTTTTTGGGGTGCAGGGGAGCACTTAGCTGCCCTGAGAGGATTTTTTCCAGGCTCTTGGTCTCTCACTCATCCAAGAATAGGAGAGGAGACCATGGTGCAGTGTGCTCGCAAGTAAATATCGGACCCCAGAGTTTTTGCAGAACTTGATTTATTTAGTGTGCAGTGCACTCGCAAGTAAATATCGGACCCCAAAGAGTTTTTGCAGAAAGTGATTTATTTAGGTAGAGAGAAAGAGAGAGAAAAAGATGAGAGAAAGCTTCCATGAGGATTGTGGAAGGGGACCCAAGTATGGAATCCCGGAGAGGGAAAGCAGCTTCTACCCTGAGCGGAAGGGGACCCCAGAGAGAGAAGACCCCGGAGACAGTGAAAGCTTCCACAAAGTTGGTGGAAGGGGACCCAAAGATGGAATCCAATGAGGTGAGGAAGAAGGGGACTTTTAACCTGGGAGGAATTCCTACATTCTCCAAGCCCCCTAGTCAATGAAAAGAGTTCCTTTAAACTTCCACTGGAGTGACTGATCTTTTGATTCTTCCATGTATGCGAAAATTAAAACAAAGACCTCTAATCCCTGGATGGAGGGGTGTGGGGGGGCAAGGTTATGGCGCTGAGAAGTTTTTGCTCTTGAAATTACGCCCCCTTGTGGATCCAGGAAGAAAATACATTCCCTCAGGATCAAGACATCAGTCCTTTTTAAGCTCCCTAGGTGAAAACAATGTACATACACGGCTGAGAATCATGGCTTTATAGATATATTTTCTTTATTAAATTTTATAGGCCGGGCGTGGTGGCTCAAGCCTGTAATCCCAGCACTTTGGGAGGCCGAGGCGGGTGGATCACGAGGTCAAGAGATCGAGACCATCCTGGTCAACATGGTGAAACCCCGTCTCTACTAAAAATACAAAAAATTAGCTGGGCATGGTGGCGTGTGCCTGTAATCCCAGCTACTCAGGAGGCTGAGGCAGGAGAATTGCCTGAACCCAGGAGGCGGAGGTTGCGGTGAGCCGAGATAGCGCCATTGCACTCCAGCCTGGGTAACGAGCGAAACTCTGTCAAAAAAAAAAAAAAAAAAAAAAAATTTATATGTGCATATGCATGTTGTTTGTGTATGTATGTATGTATTTCTTGACTTTTTGTTCCATTGATGTGTTTTTGGTTATTATAGCATTGGATTGTTACCAATTTTTTCATATGCTAATATCATCTAGAAGTAGATATGTACATCTTTTTCTGAGTTTTTAAAATAAATTTTATCCGTATTTGTCTTTTATAAAGTTATTTTAGTTTAATATATATAATGTATTATATATTAATTATACAATACTGACAGAATTATACAGTAGCTGTCAAAGAGAAATTGAATGTTTACATGTCATTAATATTCACGTCATTTATGATTAAAATGAATGCTATTTATTCTCTACTTTTTTGGTTATTTCTAATATCAAGAAATGCATTACTTTTCAATTGGGTGATTTTCTTTAAATAATCCTAAGTTTTGGATGTCTCTACTTGATTTATTTTAATTTATATCAAATCATATAATGATATGTAGGTTGTTTTATTTCTTAAATACTTTGTAGTTGTTGTACTTGAAGTCCCTAGCTCAAAAAGAGAAATATAATATTTTAAACATTTTTCAAATGGAAAGGATTTTAGAAATCATCTAGTCCAGTTTTTTTTATAATTTTGACCATAAATCACTGTTAAAAGTATATTGTACATCATGTCCCAGTGTACTCATATACACACATTCAAAAAACAGTTTCATGATGTAATGTTTACCTTTTTTATATATGAAGTCCTGTCATATGTTCTCTATAGCTTATTTTTAAATTTTGTCACAATACACAATATTGGTTTTGCAACCTAATTACATGTCAATACATGTCTGAAGGCAAACATCCTCATTTTATAGATAATCTTAGAACGTCAAACCTAAGATATTGCCCAAGGTTTTACAACTACATGGTGATAGCATTCTGTTCAATTCCTAGAGCTGCTAATCAATGTGTGTCACCTCAATGATTCTCAAATGTGATTCTTTGTCAGTATTACATCTGGAAGATGTTAGTGTGAAGATTTTCAAGCCCCTCCGTCTTGGATTACTAATATGTCATACTTTTCCTAAATATAATATTGTGTATTGTTTCATTTTAACACGCATCTAGGCTAACCCAAGCTTATTAGAAAAATTGAACTTCCAAAAAGACAAGGAGGCTAGTTAGATTCTTCGATGCTTTGTGTCACGATTATTCCTACTAGCTAATAGCATCTCTGAAAGTTTTGCAAGTGTATTGAGTTTATACTAAGACTAGCTATCATAGCTATAATTTCTTTTTTTCTTTTCTTTTCTTTCTTTTTTTTTGAGACAGAGTTTTTCTCTGTTCCTCAGCCTGGAGTGCAGTGGTGTGATCTCAGCTTACTACAACCTCTGCTCCCCGGTTCAAATGATACTCCTGCCTCAGCTTCCCAAGTAACTGGGGATATAGGCGCATGACACCATGCCCAGCTAATTTTTGTATTTTTAGTAGAGACGGGGTTTCACCATATTGGCCAGACTAGTCTTGAACTCATGACCTTGTGATCCACCTGTCTCGGCCTCCCAAAGTGCAGGGGTTACAGGCATGAGCCACTGTGCCTGGCCAGTAGCTATCACTTCTAATTAAAAGTAATTAATTAGGGGGAAACAAAACAAAATGTATATTATGCAAGTACTCAAGTACTCTATGAATACATGGTTTTGTTTCTAAATGAGGCTACCTGGGAACAAAATACATACATCTCACCCTTCACTGTAAGCTGATATTTATTAAAAAAAAAACTATTTTATTATTTTTTCTTTATTTCTACTGTTTCTAGACCAAAACTTACTACCTGTTAAAGAGGTGTGACTAAATGTTTTAAACCATTTAGTATAAACTTTCTGAGGGCATACTCTGAACATTATTGTGTGTGTGCATGTGTGACTGTATATGTCATGTGATATATGTATAATACAATTTTGTGTAGTGTGACAAATAATTATATGTATGCATTTCCTTATTATAAATTATATACATGTGCCACTCTGCCAATACATTACAATTGTTATACAATATATGCAAAAAAGAATTATACAATATCTGTCAAAGAAAAATTGAACAAGTTGAGATAAAAATGAGTAAAAACATAATTTTTCTTTCTACTCTTCCATTGATAATTTTGCCTATCCCATTCTGGAGACTACTGACTTGGAGAATATTTCTCAAATATTTCTGCTCATTATTTATTAAAACTATGTATATCAGGACCTTATTTCAAAGTTATTAGATTGGAATTGCCATAGTCACTGGCTAATACTCTAACCTTTGATAAATGTTCTAGTTGGGCCGGTTTCTACCAGAAGTTCTCCCACACTGCAGTAAGTAACATCAACAGAGACACTGTCAACCTCTGCCTACTCATGTTGACTTAGTAGATAAGAGATTGGCTTGGGAATTGGCATTTGATAAAGCTACGATGGTTTTAGGCAGTAAATAATGACATAGAATATATCTAACACATGTACATTGATTGAGAGGTTAATTGACTACCTCTGTGTAGCTTTTCCCAAGTTTCTGTATGAAACTACTTCCACGTTAGTGGTTAACAAAGTTTTTCCCTTGAATTTCTAATGATAGTTTAATTGACTACATATGTGTCATTTCCCCCAAGTTTCTAAATGTAACTACTTCCGAGCTGGTGGCTAACAATCTTTTTCCCTTGAATTGCTAAGTTTGCATTGTTTTCAAGAGTAAAGACATGTAATAGACATGCTAGCTAATTGTTTTCCTTCAATTTAGAAAATCTAACTCCGGTATTTCTGAATGGTCATCACAGAAATTTGGCATTTGATTTATATTTTAAAGATGCCATTTGGACAGTTAGTTACGTTCTGTTATAATAAATACATTTTAGCACTAAAATGCCAACTATGTAGAAAACATAGTTTTTGGAATAATTAATTCTAAGCTTTTTCTTCAAGAAGGGCATGATTTTAATGCAGTAGGTACTCCTGACTTTTCTTCTCACATTAATTATACAAACACACACACAGACACACACATACTCACCCATACCTACATGTTTATACATATTGCCACATGACTGTTGACACATTCAATCAATCAAAAAATTCACTCAGTATTGATTTTAAAAGTATTGAACATGAATTTTACATGACTGTATATCGCATACATGAATCTTTGCCTTGATGAGATCTCACCAAAATTAATTATGGATTATATCAATAACATAACCTTTCCAGATTTCTAGTCAGCTCTTCCATTTATTGAACCAAGATAAATAAATAGGAATTATCTTTAATTTTGCTGTATTGAGAAAGATTCCAATCCTGAACCCTGTGTACAGCAGGGAAGAATATGGCATTCTGGACAACGGTAATTTGTTTCCCTATATGCAGTTGAAGCCTGAGTGAGTATTATGAATATCAACTTGCCACAAAATGCTCTGGCAGACTTAACAATCTTGCTTAGAATTCTTGGCAAAGCACAAACATAAAATACTCTACAAAGGGTGCTAATGCTTTTATAAACCAATAATTCATAGTAGCAAAAGGAATTTTAGGAAAATTTCTCTTTTAAGAAAGTTCTTCCTGCCTTTAGGTAACACTGTCTAAACATAAATCATTTTCAAACTTTATTTGATTTTTTAATCCCTCTATATCATTCAGAGGGAATTCTGTGTGCTTCTTGAGTATCTGTTTCCAGGATATCTTGCCAATTAATTCATCTTTGGTTTGTTTTTGCCAAAAACAAAACCAACTATTGCTTATTGGTTTTCAGTGTTTACTCAGGAAGTTAACACTAAGAGTCAGGTAGCTCTTAGCATTACTCATTTCACCCAAGAGTCGAGTTAGGTAGATGTCTCCATTAATTTGTTAATTGGATGGACAGGCTCATCATCATTGTCCATGATCTGTGGAAGTACTTAAAAAGCTGTACATTTGGTGTTTAATTAGTAAAGATTACATAACTGACTGTCCCAATGACTAATTTTCATATCAGCTGAATACAAAACAAATAAAACTCAACCTCATGAATCCATTTGGTTGCTAGGTTGGTTTTCTTTACCAGACTTCTTTAGTGCCTTCTGTTTCTTAGTCTAGATCTCAAGTTTATCCCCATGCGGTCAGTGAGTCTAACACTACAGTTTCTCTTACGTTCCCCTCCAGAAGTTGAAACCAAGAGCTGCCTTGATAATAAGCCACATGACTTTGTAAAAAGGAAAGTGTTACCTGTTCAGGCAGTTGTTACCATCTCTTTTACGTTAGAACGTGTTCTATGCTTATTGTGATTATAGAACACTCCTAAAAAATATTAAAGCGATAACATTGGCTCCAGAGGATCTCATCAATTTCTAAGGAGTATAGTGAAACTTGTATTTGCTCTTCTAAGACACCTACTTCAGAAGTTGGTAGATGCTATTGAATATATTTACTGCACAAATATAAATTCAACCACATTCCCTAAAAAAAATAATATTTTTTAAAAAACGACTTATTGTTCAGCATTTCCACTTTTAAATAATTTCAATTTTAAGCATTTTGTTAGGAGTATTATGTATCCCTAATTAAGAATAGTAAAGAAAAATGAGAAAAGATAGTAAATAGTAAAGAAAAATGAGAAAAGATGATGAAAGAGTAAAATTGGAAATGTCTAGGAAAAAGATTTGAAGCTATGATGAAATGTGAATTAAGAGAACAAAACAATAGTTCCAAAGCAAAGTTGTCTTCCCTGAGACGCCATTAAATGGACTTGCTTTCTGGTTTGCTAAGAACACAACTGTCACAGTCTCTGATGACTGCCTTAAGAATTCAAACTTATTTGTGGCTTAAAATCTGCATGGCACACAAACTTGAACATAATAATAATCATTAACATTTATTGGACATACACTGCATGCTAGGCACTGTGCTAAGTGTTTTAAATAATAACTGATTATTACTTATAAATGTCAACAACCCTGTGAGGTAGAGTCATTATTATTTCCATTTTACATATAAGAAAAAAAAAAAAGAAGCTTGGGAAATAAAATAGCTTTCTTTACTTGTAGATGGCAGATTGAGGATTTAAAACATTTCTCTGATTCCTAAATCCATCCCGTTAATAACTTTCCTATTCATTTATTTCTTTCATGACTGGAAAAAGATTACTGAGAACCTATTACTGTCAAGCTGTGGGGCAGACACTAGGAACAGAGGGGCAAAGAAGGTAATGTCCTCACCATCATAGAGTGATTAATCATGCAGTACATGATTAATAGATATTTGTTAAATAATAAGTTAATTAATAAGTTGAATCTTTCAAGGACCTTCTTATCTGAAATAAATGCAAAGTTTTAAGTGTATTTTTTTCATCAACTTTGCTAAGACTATGCTCTTACAGAACATGGGGTGAATTGGCATATTCTCTTATCACTAATATTACCAATGTGTCCTAGAGTGTGTTAAATAAGTAAATTTATAAAACAAAACTGAATAATTTTTGTGTTTTGAATTGATGCTTCTACCCACACCTTCCTAATGTCTGCTTTTAATAGTATCAGCTAACTTTCAGGTCTGCAAACACTCAAAATGTTCAAATTGGGATTCCTCTGTATCACGTCCCATTGATGTGGTTGTTCTGATCACTGGATTATATTTATCACATCTACTGTTTTGTAAAAGTTTTAATTAGTGGCTGCCTCAATTATGAACAGATTTAATACACTTGTTCTCAAACACATGCCTTACTTCTATTCGTAATCATTCACCTTGTTCCCCTGACATTACCTTCTAAGTACTTTGGAAATCCATCCTGCCTCCCGGTTGCCATCACTACCACCCCAGCTTAGGCAGACATCTTTCACCTGATTATTGCATGAGCCTCCTAATTGGTCTCCCTGCCGCTAATTTTACACTTCACACAGCATTCCTATTCTGGCTTTCATATTATCTATGCCATCTAGAAGCAACTAGGGTATGTTAAAGTGCAAACCCATTATAGTATATACATTCAACAATATTCTGACCTCACTAATATTTTACTGCATTGTATAGAGATGATTGTATTCCACAACCATTACGAACTCCTTTAACTGAAGATGTACATGCCATTTATCGACATATTGTAACATTGAGCAATGGTTAACTTATTGTGATAGTCACTAAATCTTGTTGAACTGAACAGAAATTATTATTTATTGACTTTGCGGAGAGAAGATAACTGATTATTATTTGGCTTAGCTTGCTATTCTTTGTTCCTTCTTTCCCTCCTTCTCTTCTTCTCTGTTTTCCTCTTCATCCTTTCTTTCTCCTTCCCCACCTTCCTTCCTTTCATTCATTCATAGAATATTTTTCATATATATATATATATTATTTATTTATGTGTTTATTTTAAGTTCTGGGATACATGTGCAGAATGTGCAGATTTGTTACATATGTACACATGTGCCATGGTGGTTTGCTGCACCTGTCAACCCATCTCAAGTGCACACCATTGCCAGGTTTTTGGTGTTTGGGATCCTTCTCCTGGAGCTGGTTTTACAGTGAATAATTGAAAATAAGAATATAAAGTATGATAGATTATCTAATATTTGATAAGATTTTAATTCCTATGGAGACAATAAATAAAAGCAGAGCAGAGTGAGGAGTAAGTGTGATGGGGAATGCCAAAAGGGGCAGCTGAGATGATCTGAGTAGGTCTCATGGCGAAGGTGATATTTGAACCGACACTTGAAGTAGATGAAGAAGAAAGCCCAGCAAGTATCCCTGAGAAAATAATTCAAGAAGATAAAGGAAAAAGCTGTGACAAAGTCATCTCCTATGGGATATGAGATATGATTCTCATCAGGAATAGATATAAGATAGAAGTCCATTCTCCTCTGAAGGCCTTTAAAAATGGAAAGCTTTAGTATACGGCTATTGGACGTGTGTTATTGTGCATGGCTATGGTGCTTGTATGCGGTTTTCATCATACTAGTTTCTGTTTCTATGCAGTAGTTCTAAGAACTCAAAGAAAGAATGTGCCAGGAGGTGACTGTGTGTAGGAGGAGGGAGGAAAGCTGTGAATTACTCAACGGAAGCTGTGGTAGAGGCAGACCAGGGCCAGCATAGCCAGAGGACAAGGCTCTAGATGAATGCAGGGTGGACTGAAGTGAGGCACGTGACCTTGATACAGGAAAGGCAGGTTTCAGTACAAGAGGTAGCTCTTAGGCATATAGAAAAGATTATGACTGTGTAATAAGACATAAACTCAGGTATTAGGAAGAGTAGAAATGAGAATACAGAAACGCAGGATTTTTCTCTAAGTCTTATCAAGCCAGCAAATAATAAGATTCAACAAATATTATTTTTCTGTGAACAAAAGCTTAATTAAGGATTCATAAATCTAGTAAAACAAATGCAAATTATGAGAACAATGAATAAGCCCTTTTTGGAGTCAGGGGCAAGTATTGATGTGCTTGGAACATTTTAGAGAATAACTTTTTTTGAAGGAATGTCAACTTAATAATATAATTTATTTCCTTTCTACATATTTATTTTCCTCTTATAGTGGATAGTAAGAATTTTATTTTAACCCTTAATAACTGACAGTGCCTTTTAGAAGAATTTGCATACATTAAATGTCTAAAAAGTTATGAACATTGTAAGAATGCCTGCTTCTTTTTCTTGTAATTTTATAAAGCAAACAAATAGCCATCCAGAACATTCCAAAAACAAACTGTATAATTATCTTTGTAAAGGTGGCTTTCTATTCCTTTCTTTTATTTCTTCATTCAATTTGGTGTTCAGGAATTTCTTTGATAAAACAGTTTTATTTTTTCAATTATGCAGATGTTTTGAGTTACCTAGTTTGTGTTGAAAACAATGGAAAAGCCAATAGTTTATCAGACGGGAGAATCAAATTAACAAGAAAAGCATGTGTGTATGTGGGCATTATTTTCAAATCCAAGAAAGGTTTGTCTCTACTGAAGAGCTCACAGACCAAGACTGCTAGAAAGATGCTGTTTCTAGAGGACACACATAGGAGGAAAAGTAACTCACAAAAGGGGATGAGTGACAAGGAGAACACAGAGAAGTATATGAAGAATCAAAACAAAGCATGATCTCAGAAAACTTGGGAAAGATTAATGTTCATGACTAAGTGGTCAATGAGAAAAGGTTCCTTAAATTTAGTCATTAGAAATCCATGACTGAGCACAAACCAATGGGGAGAAGAGGAAACCACTGGAGATGAGGTCATGAGTGCAGTAAGCAAATGCTAGGTTTTCAGGGATTTAGCAAGCAAAAGACGAAAAGAAGGAATTACATAACTGAAGAGTGATATAGGCAAGGAAATGTCTAGACTAAGAGGGCTTTGTGTTTGTTTTCACCTTTTCTCTTTTGCGGAGTTGAGGTGGGTGAAAGACTTGCAGTTAAGGGTTTAAAGATAAAGACAGAGCAATTATGAACTAATTATATGACAATAATGACACTATGCCTCATCTAAAGCAGTTATTGAAAGGTTTATGGCACTGCTTTGTATTTTATTTTTGCCTTTCCAATTAGAATAGAAGCTGCACCTTTCAGAGACCAGGTTTAAGACTTCATTTGCATCCATCATAGCAATATATACCCTGCTGAGCCAATAAGAAGTATAAAGAAAGTGCTTCCTTTTTGAATCATGAAAAGAAATAACTCAAAGCACAGCATCAATTTCATTCAGATTTCACTGTGGATGTTGTTATAGTCTGTTCTAAAGAGTGAGCCAAGTGTATATTTTAGGATGAGTATCAGTTATCCAAAATTTGCGGCAGGCTTTATGTAAGTACCTTTTTTTTTTTTTTTTTTTTTTT
>NW_016107813.1:231127-249101 GCF_001604975.1 Cebus imitator | reverse complement strand
TTGCTTTTTCTTTTTCTTTTTTTTGACAGAGCTTTGCTCTTATTGCCCAGGCTGGAGTGAAGTGGTGTGATCTCATCTCACTGCAACCTCTGCCTTCTGTGTTCAAGCGACTCTCCTGCCTCAGCCTCCCAAGTAGCTGGGATTACAGGCATGTCCCACCACGCCCAGCTAATTTTGCAGTTTTATTAGAGACAGGGTTTCTCCATGTTGGTCAGGCTGGTCTCCAATTCCCGACCTCAAGTAATCCACCCGCCTTGGCCTTCCATAGTGCTGGGATTACAGGCATAAGCCATCACACCCAGTCTAAGTACTTTTGAATAAGTACCTCAGTTCTGATGGAAGTCATTTCTTCTACATGCATATATTTACATCCTATTATACATCAAGCAGTGTTCTAAGCCCTGAGGTTGCAGCTATAAACAAAATAGACCACTTATCTGTCTCATGGAGATTATATTCTAATAGAATTACAGGGACTGTCTGAAAAGGAGCACCACAGTTTCACTATAAAACAAAGAAATATCTTATCACAATGGAACAGGTATCTGCTTTGTGGAGGAAAGTGTTTCAGACCACTGAAAATGTTCCAGGCTTTCAACTGCTTAGAACAAACAACTTCAGTGGAATGTTCTAGATAGCTGACCCATTTGGTAGGGGTAAGTCATAAACCACTATGCTGGAATTTTGCTGTTCCAGTAACAGTTTTGGTTTAACCAATAAAACCCAATGGTTTTTCTCTAGTTCCTGACTGCAAGAGTTTGATGATTTTTACATTTTTTTAATGTAAAAATTTCACCAACATCTCTATTCTACATGAGGATGAATATCTTCCTTCCTACAACAGTGAGCAAAGTTAATTGTATGAAGCACTCCTCATCTATGTCAGCATATGGCTAAACCAAAGACTAGGACATGTTTGCAATTTAAAAAAAGAAAAAAAAAATGATTATATGACTTAATGGGCAGAGGTCAGGCCATGTAAATCTTCTGGTTTTCTGTGAGACAATAGTCCATCTAGATAATTGCAAAAGTCATTTGATTTACACTATTATTTTTATTCATAAATAAAATGTAGAATTATGCAATGACCATAGGAGTATTGCTTACTTGGAGGTGGCCAGCCAGCTGGCATTTACAGTAGACAGGGAGAAGTTAGAGTTGCAGTGTGAGCAAAAGCAGGCGTTAAAAGAGGTCTTCTGCTATGAGATTGCCATCAGGAAGTATGAGCCAATCCTCCTGGGAAAGGTTGGAGTTCTGAGCATTTGAGCATCTGTGATTTTGTCCCAGGGAAGCAAGTTTCCTACGTGCAAGCAAAAATCTGTGTTAGCTCACAGTATTTTCCCCATGTGACTTCAGACATGGTTAAGCCATGTGAGCTAGTGCAGTGAAATGCAGTGTGAAGGCAAAGAATCACACCCACCCAAGTGCCTTCCAGAAAGAGGAAATGAATTGCCATGGGAGAGACAATGATTTCTGGAGACTGAACAGGGACCACCTGAGCATCCAGATTGTGCCAATTCTTTACATAGGTCATTTCATATGTTTATGCCTGAGAAGGCACTAAGTGTACTATGAATTACTATACAAATATATCATCATTATTATTATTCATTAATATAACTTAAACCTGACCTATAATTATAATTATTACTATTATTCTTACAAATTCTCTCCTGAATGGACATAGGGAAAGAAACAAAAACAGCAATTAGCATGACCTGCAACCTCCTATGGCCCAATAGAGAGATGAAAAGAACTGAAAAGCTCAGGCATTAGTACAGGGTCTGTATCGGCTTGCAGGATTTGGCCTTAAGCTTTATTCTGGTATATTTTTTACACTCAGCGCTCAGCAATATTTTTCTCTGATGGGAGGCATGTAATGGGTGATAAAATATATCTTTCCTTCCTCTTATTCTTTCTTGTTTGTTTCTTACTCCTTTTTTTCTTTCCTTTCTTCCTCTCTCCCTGCTTTTTTATCCTTAACACATATCTGTTAAGTAGCATTAAGTGCATGACAGTCTAGAAGTTATTGATTAAGCTATTGGTTTTGTTTTAGACTGTTTTATGGTCTGGGCAACGAAGTTTTGTCTACGCATGCTCAGTGGTTCTCTCCTCTGTGCAAAGCGTAATTCATTTGTTTCACGAACAAGACCTAACATATTGGTTTACAGCTGAAAGTTTTATCACATTTTTTTGCTAAAAACTGCTTTAAAAATAATTAGAGTATCTAAATTATATAATATTATATATTTCATCTAACAAGTTTACTTGAATGATGAGAAACAAACTCATTTACTTTTCAAAGTCAGATTCAATCATTTCGACAAATCTTTTTCCTTAGGGTTATGGATAACTGGTGCCCTGCAAATAAGACTGGGAAATGGAAAAATGGTATAAACATGTTGCATTGGATTCCACAGGCTGCCATAATAAATTATGACAAAGTTGATGGCTTAAACAACATGTATTCTCTTAAAGATATGCAGGCAAAATCTCCAGAATCAAGATTTTGGACTCTGAGATTTTATGCTCCCTTCGAAGGCCCCTTCAGGAAATCCTTGTCTTTTGCAGCTTCTAGTGGTGGAAGGCATTCCTTGGTTTGCAATCTCTACTTGTGTCATCATATGGCCTTCTTCCTTGTGTCTGTGTGTGTCTTTTATTCTCCTTGGATTGAGGGCCCATGCTAAACTATTATGATGCCATCTCAATGCTTACCATACTTAAATCTGCAAAGGTAGTATTTCTCAATAAGATCATATAATGAGGTTGTAGGTAGACATAAATTTGGAGTGGACACTCTTAAACCCACTATATATGTTAATCTGAAAAGTGAAGACTTTTGAATTGTCACAAGATTTGATGGGTGCTGTTATTTACCGCTAAGATTTCCCTTCAGAAACGAAGGACCTACTGGGTGTACGTTTGGAAGACAATCCTCAAATAACAGTTGTCGTTTTTAGAAACTGTTTCAGCTGAAAAGAGCCACCTCACCCCAGCTTCTCTGGGTAGCCTGCATCCAATGACAGATTGACATGGAAAGAAGGGACTAAAAAGACCTACATCCTTTCCCTTAGTCCATACAGTTCTTAAATGATCATCATATCTTCAGCACCCTGCGATATGATGAGGCTTTGTGTCCCCACCCAAAGCTCACCTTGAATTATAATCCTCAAAATCCCCATAATCTCCATGTGTCCAGGGAGAGACAAGATGGAGGTAATTGAATCATGGGGGTGGTTTCACCCGTGCTGTTCCCGTGCTAGTGAGAGAGTTCTCACAGAGGATTATGGTTTTATAAGGGGCTCTTCCACCCTCCCTGGGCACTTCTTCTTCCTGCTTCCTTGTGAAGAAAGTACCTTGCTTCCTTTTTGCCCTCCACTATGATTGTATGTTTCCTGATGCCTCCCCAACCATGCTGAACTGTGAGTTAATAAATTACTTCATAGAACACCCAGTTTCACATAGTTTTGTATAGCAGCACAAAAACGAACTAATACACCCTGCAAAATAGATCCAGGTTTCCACTGAGGCTGCATTGCATCTCGATGCCTCTGTTGGCCGAAGGCTGCACTGCCTCTTTCCTTTGCCTCCCTTGATGGGTGTCCCCTCCCCTACAAGGCCATTCACTTATAAACCTCCTGTTTACTAACCTTTGGCCAAGATTCTACTTCCTAAGGAACTCAACCTGCTATTAAAATAGGAATACACAACTTATATGAATGTTTTATAAGACAGTACTAGCATTCATTATTTGTGATATCCTCTGGTATATTTCTATTCATTCCAATTATATTCTATTCTGTTCCATTTCATTCTATTTCATTGTCTATTATATTCACTAGAATCCAGGTCATGTTCAACTTAATGGACATCATGAGCTATAGTTTGAAAAAACTATTGCTCTTTCATGCTTGCTCAGGAATTGAAATGCGTTATTTAAATCACAAAGTTATATTTTCTTCCTAGAGGCAAATTTATTTATAAATACATTAATAAAAGTCCTATAGAACATGCAGATAACTTGAGTAGTTACATTTTGCCAATTCATTACAATTTATAGAAATACATAGTGTAAGCATTTACTCATTGGGCTTTACTTAATACAAATGTATAAAATGCGAAATATAAACTAAAATAATTATTAAATATTTGGCATATCTCATCCTATGTTAAGGTATTCAAGAAATTTTGATGCAATTAACCAACTAACAAAATGCAAAGCAAACTAATACGTATTTTTTACTCCAAGTCAGAATTTGGCCTAGAAAACTTTAAGCTTTCAAGTTAGCAGTTCACAACAAACACTTCAATAGTAGCAGATCTTCAATACCAATCCTCACTATAGCTTTTAGTCTTCTACCTCATAACAATCTTAGAGTGCATGACAAAAGCCATCAAATCACGTAAAAACTGAATTGTTGAAACTATATTAAGTTTGCCATCTTTGTTATCTATATCCTGTTACTACAAAAACTATTTTTCTTATTTTACCATGTAAAAAGTAATAATCTTAATAATTTAAAGAAACAATATGATTGTTGCTTTGATATAATTGTTTTGCTTTTTAGGATAAAATATTTTAAAAACAAATCTAGGCAAAGTCTACTGAAAAAAAAAAAAAAAAACTTTCATACTAGACCCAAATGTACTGGGCCTGAATTATTATTATTTGATGTTAAGACACACTTAAATGTTAGGTATTTCATGCCCTTGATTTAAAAATGGTGACTGTCTTAGATCATTCCTGGTATTACAACACAATTCCACAAAGTGGCTAATTTTTAAAATAACAGAAATTATTTATCACCGTTCTAAATGCTGGGAAGTCTGGGTTCAAGGCTCTGGCAGATTTGGTGTCTGGTGAAGCTCAGGGTCTGCTTCCAAGATGGTGCTTTGAAATGGAGTCTTGTTGTTGCATTCTCAGATATTGGAAGGAAGAAGAGCAAATATAGCAAATACTTTGTGAAGCCTCTTTTATGAGCGCATTAATCCCATTGATAAGTTTGGGGCCTTCATGACCTACTTACCTCCTAAAGGCTTGCTTCATGGTACTATAATATTGATGGCTAAGTTTTAACACATAAATTTTGGGGGAACATATTCAGACAATACTAGCAAGAATAAGACTGATGAGTGCATTTCAAAGAAGAAGAAATGCGAAAATATAGTTTTGAAAACGTTTGTGAAAGTAATATAGAGTGTTAGCCACATAATATGAGCTAGACAATAGTTTAAAAAAACGGTAGAAAATAAGATTCAATGCTTATTTTGGGCACATATTTAGGATGGTATTTTAGTTCTTTAGTGCTTCTTCTTAAACTATTTCAAGAGCTACATGGATTTTGGAGAACTGTTTTATTTCCATATTGATAACTTCTATGTATATGCAGGACATGCTATTAAGATTTCAAGAGATAAAAAATGAGTTAAATACATTCTGGGGCTACAAAAATGAGGAAAATAGAAGGGAGAATATAATTACCAACATGAGTTTGACACTATTAAGAATGGAAGTATTTCCATAATAGATATGTATTTCAGACTTCAGTAGTAAAATGCAATCAGGTGTGAAAAGTTACCTTAAAATAAAATTGACCACGGCATACCCATTACAATGACAAAAACTCAAAACAACAATAACGTCAAATACTGGCGAGGATGTAAGTAACAAGAACTTTCATTCATTGCTGATGATGACGCAAACTGGTATAGCTACTTTTGAAGACAATTTGGTGGTTTCTTACAAAAATAAACATACTCTCAAAAGATCCAGTAATTATGCTCCTAGGATTTGCCCAAAGAAGTTGAAAAAATTATGTCTACACAAAACCTGCACACATGTGTTTATAGAAGTTTTATGCATAATTGCCAAAACTTGCAAACAACCAAGATATTCTTCAATAAGTGAATGGATAACAAACTGTGAAATATCTAGACAATGGCATAGTATTCAGTTCTTAAAAGAAATGAACTACCAAATTATAAAAATACATGGAGAAGCCTTAAATGCATGTGATGAAGTGATAGAAGCAACTCTGAAAGGCTACATACTATATTATTTCAAGTATATTACATCCTAGAAAAGCCAAATGTATGGAGAGAGAAAAATGATCAGTGTTTGGCAGGGTTTGGGAAGAAAGATAAATAGGCAGAGCACAGAGGATTTTTAGGACAGCAAAGTTATTCCATATGATACTACAGGGGTGGATACATGTCATTATGCATTAGCCAAAACCCATAAAGTGTAAAATGCCAAGAGGAAACCCTAATGTAAACTATGCTATTCAGGTTTCAATAATGTGTCAATATAAGCTCATTGATGATAACAAGTGTACCCTTTGGGGCGGAATGTTGGTAGAGAAGGTGGCTAAATGTGTGGGAGAGCAGGGAGCATTTGGAAAGTTTCTGTATTTTCTGCTCAATTTTACTGAGAACCTTAAACTTCTTCAGCAATTAAAGTAAAAAAAAATTGTCACAGATCTTTGATAAGCTATATATAATAAATTCAAGATAGTTTCAATGAAACTGAGGGACTTTGTTAGAGGGACTTCCCTGGTCGGCGGAGGGCGCTGTTTCCAGGGCAGGAATTCTCTGGTTTTCCTGCAGCAGGCTAGGTCGGGGCCCTTTGTTTCACTTTCCCACTTCTGGCAAGCCAGGTAGGGCCTTTGTCTCTGATTTTCCTGCCTCTAGCTCTTGGAGGTGGGGGGCTCTATGACTGAGGGTTATAAAACGGTAGCCAATCCGGTAACGGAGTCAAAGATGGATCAATCCAGAGGAAGTTTGAAAGAACTGCTCTCATTCGAGGAGAGCATGAATGGGCAGGGAAAAACTCCAGGGTAAAAACTCTAGCCGCCCCAGCCTGGGCTGGAATCCTCTCCAGATCCCCTCCATGGGAGCGTGGGAGCTGTCCTTTCACTCTGCTTAATAAACTCCAGTGTTGCACACTCTTTGGGTCTACGAGTTCTATTTCAGCTGTAAAACTGACCACGCCTCTGGGACCCCTTGGCCCATTCTTAAGGGTTAGGAAGGTCAAGAGTCCAAGTTCTGACTGCATCGACACCACTTTTGTGGTTGTCTAGCACTTAGGACTCCCGGTTTTCACCCAGGCGGCCCGGGGTCCGACTTTGGTGTGGGAGCCAGGGAATCGGCTACAGTTTCACTCTGGCTACAAAACTAAAGTGGTTTCATTTAAAAAGAAGGTATTAATCGTATAATTACAAAACAAAGAATTATATTTAGAAAATATTTTCTCTTTTGAATGAAAAAAACTTTTACTTATTAGAAATTAACATAAATATGAATATCCACAAATAATCTTCTATAAATTCTTCTATTATCATATTATTTATCTAAGGATAAAACCTTAAAATTTCTTAAATATCCAACAACAGAAAATGCCTTAAGTAAAAATGATTTATACTATATAGCAGAGTATTTTACAATCATTTAAATGAAGATGGAGAACAGAATTAATGAAGGAACAAGTTAAAAAACAAAAGAGGAAATTGATTTTTGATTACCTCAAATGACATTTAGTTATTTGTTCATCAGCATGTAGCAAAACAATTCTCTCTCTCGCTTCCAAGAAACTAAGTGAAAAAACTGAATACTTACACCAAATGAAAATACATGTGGAAAAACCTATGTTGGAAATACCTTTTTCTGGTGAGGTCACATTTTTAAAATATTTCTTCAAAAATGAAGCAATATTCAAAGTTAAGCATTAGCAGTCTATCTTCCTGTCATAAATAATGCATAAGCAACAAAGATAAAAGAGTTATAGAAAGAGTTGGACAGTTGAATTGTGTTTGTGTATGTGTCTGGATATGTTACTGGCTGCAAAATAGAGAGACAATTCGTGTATGAAAATGGGGATTTAAAATTAAAAACCTAGTGTAAAAGAAAAAATGAAATTACTAAAGTCACAGATTGGTCCACACAAAACAGAAGGGAAAAGGATTCTTAACTAAATCTTCTCCAAACCAGTAGATGAAAATTGATTCTCTAAATTAGGTTGGATAAAAAACAAAAATAACAAAACCTACACAGAACAATTCCTTTGCCATTAGAAAATACTTTTTAATTTTTCTTTAAAACCTGCATTAAACAGCTTTATTTTAAAATCTAGGATGTAATGAATAGAATGTAATGACTAAAAGTACAAAAGGCTTAGACCGCTGGCCAGATACCATATATTGCAAGTAAGCTGCAAAACCAAATGGCACTGAAACCAATTCGAATTCCTATTTTATTTTCTAGGTTGTTTAAATGACATAACATTAGCCATACGGTCTTATGTCACATATTAATATATGATACATTTCTGTCTTGCTGGATTCACCCTATATCTTCCAGGCTCCACCTCTCTCCCCACCACAGATAGAAAATTAAATAAAATATTGTTTCCTATTTTGCGAGTTTATATATCAACTGAGAGTAAAATCATTATTGTCTAATATAAAGAAAGGAGAAAAATACATGGAAACCATAAGACAACAAAATCAGTGTATATTACTTTCTCTTAATACCTATCAATTTCTTTAGCAGCCCTCACAATGACAATAATACTTCTTTATATATATATATATATATATATATAGAGAGAGAGAGAGAGAGAGAGAGAGAGAGAGAGAGAGAGTTACACTTTAGGTTCTGGGGTACATGTGCAGAAGATGCTTCATTCCTTCTGGCCACAACAGAATTTCCAAAACCACCATCTGGAGCCTCAGAATAAACGGTTTCTCCAATTTATCAAGAAGGTTGCCCCCAACCCTCAATAAATAGCAAGGGGTTCTAGAAATTTTGGCCCAGAATGTTAAAATAAAATAAACTAATGATCACACACAAACACCCAAAAGAACAACAATGTAAAGCAACACGAAGTGCTAAACAGATTTACCCTAAAGTACACAGCAAGCTAGGACTTTGGCTACCCTGAATTCAAAGTATCGAGCCGTCGATAATTCTGCTTTTTTAAAACTCTTGTGTGATATTTGTTATTCCAGCGCAACGTTCAAGCTAGAGCAGTGACTTTCTCTTGTTACCCAAAGCAGAGACACAGAGCCCAGAAAGGTCAGAATGTGCTCTGATAAACTCCTCTGAGGAAACAGCACGTATGTCCACGATTTCAATTCTCTTGGAATCAATAAACTTCCAAATATCTCTGGGAAGCCAGACCTCTTGAGAGGCAGATTGTTCTTTCCAGATGTACAGCCGCCTTACCTTGGATGCTTCAGCACTTAGCGGTCGATTAACTGTTACAAGAATTGATTCCCCTAAGGAAATGGGTCCTTATCTTTCCAGCCCAGCAAGCTGAGGGATGGTGAATGGGGAAGGGGAAAAGTCAGTGAAGGAACGTGGTAGTACAGCACATAGGGGAAGAGGAGACTGATATAAATGAGATTTGCTTGGCTGCTTGCCTCCTTTTCTTCCCATTCTGTGCTCATATATCAATATTTTACAGTCCCATTTATTTAACTTTTTAAATTAATTAATTAATTCATTAATTTTTGCTGTAATGCAAACACATTCCATGCCCAGCTAAAGTCCTCCATGATAGCAAAAACAGTAAGATAATCTGCAAAACAAAAGCTCCCCCCAGGCACATTAAAAGCTAGTCAGAAATTGCTTAATATTTCTCCAGAAGCTATTTTGCTCAATGCTCCTTTTCTCAACGTCGTGGACACTCCCCTGGGAGGTCATAACACTTACTGTAAGTACATCTGCGCTCCTGAAATCATACTCAACCTCGCAAGCTATAAATCAATTAATACTTGCATGAGCTGTGCCTTATTTCAAATATAAAATCAGCGAAATCCACTTTTAAAAGAGCGCATTTAAAACATATTAACACTATTTCTAAAACAAAATATTTCTGATTTAAGAAAGTGCTGCACTGAGAGTTTATAAAGGAAAATATTTCTTTTCCCCAACGAATTCAATCTATTCAGACTTCCATGAGGTGGAAGTAATTGCTGTAAGTTAAAAGTTGCTTTTTCTTTTCTTTTTGTCTTGTTCAACAATTGTACTTAACATTTACTTAATTTTGACCCCAATGATTTCGCATAGTTTTTAAAGGATAATTACTATTTTTTAATCTTCAGGATGTTTCATAAATATATATATATTCCCTTACAAACATGCATTTTTTTCTAGCTGCCACCTTTCACCTATCATGAAGTGGGATAGAGAGATTCAAGCACTATGCTGCTTTCTGTAACTCAGATAAAAATTGGTTTTGTTTTGTATTTACAATATAGTAAAAAACGTTGTGGTAATTCAAAATTTTAAAAGAAGACCAATTTCTGTACATCTCTTTATAATGCTTGGGTTATTTTATAAACTACTGAGTCATCAATGTATTATGTAGTAGTTAAAGGCAGCGACTCCACAGTCAGACTGCCTAGGTTAACATTCTGTTTTCTTCATTTATTTCGCATGTTATATTGGAAATGTTTTCTTAATTTCTTCCTGTCTAGTTAATTCATTTATAGAAAGGAGATGATAATGATAGTAAGTGAAATTCATAGGCCTATTATGAAGATTAAATGAATACACACAGATGCCAATAGGAGTTAGAATTAGCTTTAGTCATATAGATGACAGATAGATAAATACATAGTACAAATATGTTAGCTATTATTCCTAAACATCTTGACACAATATTTGCCCTATCAAAACTTCAGAATATTTTCAAAATTGAACAGATATTGCTTATAGGTCAAATTCGTTGCCATAAATCTTAGAAGAAAGTTACATGCCCACACACTTGACAAATATTACACTTTCTAATATAACAGCAACGTGAGTAGACACATTGTAAAGGATCTAAAACCAACATGCACAGTTCTTGGTAGTAATAGGCACTCGGAAGGAACTCCTTGACTTAAATTGAAGTGAAGCAGGAGTACAAGAGATCTTTGTCATTTATGACTGATTTTTAAATTAATCCACAGATTATTCTTTCTTTTTATTTTTTCATGTAGTTAAGCACTACTATGGGCTGGTCAGTCACCATGGTTAGGACTGTTTCCAAGAATACAAAAATGAATAAAAATATGAATCTCCATATGTATTTTAATGCTACAAATGCATTACATTACTACGAATGCATTACATTAGTAGTAACATAATTTTTATTTATTAGACAACAAGGGAATGAGAATATCTGAAAATATCTGAAACAGTTTGCCAAATAACAGTTTACAGTTAGATTTTGGATAAGTAGGGCATTCTGAGCTTGCAAAATGAATATCGAAATGATAATGAACAACATTGGAAACAATATGAAATAAACTGGTTGAACCTAAGGGAGCTGAAAACAATTCACAGGTATGTCATTTGGATAACTAATACCAATCAGGAGAAGGGGAGCTTGGACGGAAAGGTAAAGACCATACAAACCACAAATGAAAGCCTTTCACAGTGTGTTTGTGAACTCATGCTTTGTTCTCCAGTATTTTGGAGTTATATTATTTTGGAGCTAATGCTACAATAAATATAACTATGACATGCTATAATATAACAATATAGTATAAGCCTATGTAATTCTATAATATGTACAATTATAGGATCAGATTTTCATTACAGAAAGCTAGTTTTGGTAGTGATGTTGCAGAACTATTCCAAGGAAGAAAATAAATTATGAGGAAATTATTTTATTGATGATCCTGGAAGATAAATGGATGTATCTGAATAAAATGGTTAAACAGACATGAGAAAAGTTAAAATCTTTAAAAACCTGGCACATTTGCAAAAACATTGGAAAAGGAGAACAACTATCATGGAGGATGATCCAACACAGTGATGTGCTGGTAAATTGACTTCCTGAAAACAAGAACAAAAATCAAAAGTGTCAAATTACAGCATTTGCCAATTTCTAGTGGTATAAATATTCCTGTGAAAGCCAAATCCAAGCTGCCAACATGATGTCATTGAGTACAAGGTTGGAAAGAGATACATGCAATTGGCTCTCACAAGCCATTAAGTAGCTGGCTCCATCACGCCAGTGATCCCATGGCTTGCATAACTAGATTCATTAGGCTGTCATTAAAATAGGGAGAGAATATAGAGAAGGAGATAAAATTTTAAAGGAGTGATGGGTTGTGAATTTATTTTGAAACATGTTGAATATAATTTGCTTTTAAGACATCCAGATATTGATGTTAATTCTGGTGGCCATTGAGTGGATAAAATTGGTGGGCAGTGGAGAGTCTCTTCTTATCACAAACTTAGTGAAAATTGATAAAAATCTGACCTAAGAATTTGTGGGTAAGCACAGGAAGGCACATATTCAAATGATGTTTAAAAACACACACACACACAAAAAAGAAAAAAAAAGTGAGAAATTTTGCATCAGAATTGACTCATAAAAGAGAAATAAGGCAAGGATTTTCTTTTTTCTTCAGATTTCTTTCCTGGGAAGCTTGTTTCTAATGGCACCATTAACCAAGGTGGAGAAATCGTGGTGAGACAGGGGCATTCAAATCCAGGTATTAAACAATAATAAATTAAATTTCATATATGTTGAGTTGCCTACATTATGATATTGGAGATAGCTTGAAGAGAGTTGTATTCAGCTGAGCTTAAAGGAGTGAATAGGATGCCAGTAAATAGAGATCAAGAGAACAATATTCCTAACGATGAGAAGGAAGCAGCTAATACCATGTAGAAAGGAATCACAGGGCTACAAGATGATTTATAGAACATTTTGGTCATGGGAAAAATTGATAAAAGTTAAGCCTAGAAATATTGTTCTTATGCAGCTTGGAAATAAACTCAACGTGTAAGTGAAAGAAAAATTAGAGAGAGGCAATGGAGATGCTGGAGGAAAGGAATGTGATCAAAAGAGAACTATATAAAAACATTTGTGATCCGTGAGATGATTTAGAACAGGGAAATCAAAAATAGTATGTGCTAAGGAGATGTTTGCAGGAGTTGCGCTTCAGTAAATGAGAATTGGAAATAGAATGAAACTCAAGATATTTGAAAAGATGTGACTATTTAAGAACCCCTTTTTTCTTTTTATGGAATAAAACTGGCGACATGAAAGTAACATACTCTTTTTGCTCATCTGGATGCTCAGAAACTGAAATAGCAGCAAGCAATGGCACTAATATTTTTAAATTAACTGTGAAGCTTACAATTTTAGAAAGAAAAAAAAAAAAAAGGACAGGGAATGCCGTCACTATCAGAAAACAAAACAAAACAAAACAAGAGTCATACAGTAAATTCAGATCTCAGACAGTTTGGGTTGCATGTGAATTGGGCTAGTATGTCTCATAGAGTTTATGACCAAATAAGTAAGGAGAGATGACGAACCTGTGGTATTGTAACTGGCTGCTTTGCCTTGAGATATTTCCCTTTCCTCATTCTGGAATCATACTTGCCATTTTCTTTTGCTATGCAGAATATAAAAATAAAAAGATACTGATTTTGAGATATATGTTTGTTTCCCTTTAGATTGTATGTCTTTCAAAGGCTAGTTTTGCAGTTGGCTTTAGACACATAAACATTTGATTAATATAACATTTTTTAAAAGTTGGCTATGTGTACCGTGTAAAATATCTCAAATAGGATTACTAAGTGTCCAGTTACCAAGTATTTATATTATTTCTTAATTATCACTTGGCTTTCACAGATACATTTTATTATTTTTAGCTATAATTTTTATACTTTGAAAGAAATATATTTGCTTTCCACTTTGGATAATATATTTTAATCATGGTATAAAAAATGTGAACGATAAATTGTTCCTTCTTTAGCTTTCTTAGTCTTTATCTTTGTTTCTGGGAAATTACTTCACAGTCACGACTGATTTTTTCACATTGGATATGGAATATCCTAGTGAGAAAACATTTATTAACACCTTGATTACTTTGATTTTTGTTTAGTTTTATAGGATAAGAATGTACTGGTTTCTCCTACCCATCATAATACTTATCATTATAACTTATTAGTAGTGCATGCCACATCTGAATCCCAATATCATTCTGACTCTATATTAATACTCAGTGTTTGGTGCAGGAGAATTCTGGCTAAATGCATGTTGAAATAGATAACATGAAGTTCACAACCTCCTTTTTCTACTTTTCTCTTTATTTCTTTCTCAGAAATACTTTGTCTTATACAATTTGCATCCTCACAAACATTTTTACAATTTTCTAATACAATTCCAATTTAAATATGTCTTTGCTCATAACTTTTCCCAAGTGCCATTCTGCTTGGCTTCTGCCTCTTTCCTGATTCTATTTTAGGGGCTCACTCCCACACAGTTCTCGTTAGCACCTTCGCTTGAAGACAGTCAGGAAGGGAAAGGAGGCATTATTTTGCTCAGTCATTTCCCCTATGCTAGAAGCTATCAGTTTAAACAAGCAAGAAAAAGAAATTGGAGGAATTGTACAGATATATATGGATTTCAGTTATCCCTATTAACCCTGTTAATATTTACTTAGTTGAAAAGTGGTGACATCAGTAATATTATTATTAGAACACATTAAACAATCCAGAAATAACGTTACTACTACGCAAAAGCGAAATGTTCCAAGTTGCAAAGAAAGGATAACAGAACTATAATTACAAGTAATTATTAAAGAGAATTTAAAAAAGTGTAAAAAACTATACTGCAGAATCAAATGGAATTTTAAAAAAGTATTAACATGGAATTTTTACTGAGGTTCATCATACATGCTCATTTCATGTCCATTCTATTTCTAACATAATATTTGTATTTTAAATAGTATTTGGTTTATTTATACACTTTGAAGAAGTTTCTCTGGATTTATGTTAAATACTGTATATTTTAGTCATGGAGTAGGTATGGTAGTCTGAATAATTAGTGAATTAGCAATACGTTTTTAATAAACTTATTCCATTAGGTATGTGAAATACTGGGTGACTTACGTTCATACTGTATATATTTCTCAAGAAAGGAAAATCATAACCCATCACAAAGGATGAAGAATTAAAGGAGTTGTCAATGCTATCCACCAGAGCTGATGGCAACTATGCGTGTGTGATTCTGTTACAAATTGTAACAATCCTGGATGTAATCTTAGAAAACATTACTTGTTCTAAACATATGATTTATTAATGGTTATAAAAATCAACAGGTGCATACTAACTTACAATTTATAAAGAGCTTTTATGAACTTTACCTTCCTTCATTTTCACTTCTACCCTATGATTCAGAGAAAAGTTTGTTTTTTGAAGCTAGTTTTATTAAATAGCACTAATCAGTATTCTCCTATGATGAAAAAAGTACAGCAACACCAAATTTTTAATGATTACTCCACTTTGAATGGCTTGAGTACAGATATCTTGGCCTAAAATTCTTATATTTTGTCTTTGGATAAAGAAGGATGCCAACCAAAAAAAAAAAGAAAAAAAAAAACAATTTCCCACTTCTGTTTGATGATTAAAAATTCAAATAAAATCTACAGAGCAGAGAGTTGGGAAGACTGAATCCAAAATAACCGCTAATAAGAGAATATCTACTCCTATTTAAGACCTAAAAAGATGTTAAACATCACAGTTCTCAACCTAACAACAACAAAACACATAAGCTATAAAACAACATATTTTAAAATCAGAAAGCTGAAGATTCAAGGAAACTTAACTAAATTTCAGACAAAGGCAAGATGTTTATACAAGAAAATAGGCTTAGCTGTTTTTATCTCTAGAACATTGAAAGAGTAGTGGAAAAATAAACAACTTGCTAAAGACCGGTGTAAGAAAAGCCAAACTATGTATTAAAAACCTTTCATGTCTGCTATGACAGATTAGAATTCCAGGAACCCCAACTATATGAGAGGCTTGACCTACTCCAATTCTTTCCCATGGGTCTTCATTAAGTGCTTGAGGGCCATATGCCAATAACTAGCAGCAGGGAAGGAAAGCTGAGGGAAATCCATGCAAGGCACCTTGGGATCCCAGGAACCACAGGCTAGGCAAGTAGTAGGCAGGAAGCTTGAAAGAAATCTATCTGAAAGATGGTTGACGTGTACCTGCAGAAGGCTAAGGGTTGTACATGAGAGATAAGAAAGATGCTCTCTAGGGTTACAGAGGATAAAATGACTCTCCTCTGACTGCTGAAGGAAGTGCAGATGCATATAAAAAATTCTCTGAAGTATAGAAAGCACTAGGGAGGATTAGAAAGCAAAGAAGACTGTGTAGCAACCTCTAAATTGGGAAGCAGGAATAAATAGCCAGGAAAGATTTTCCATAAAAAAGGATAGAACACTCAAACAAGAAAGTAAACGGAATATATATTCAAAAGAAGAAACAGTTAATAAAGACAGAGTCACACGTCATCAAGATGTTGGAATTATTAGATAAAAACTCAAAAATAATCATGTGAGTTTTATAAAAAATATCGACAAAAGTTGTGACGTGATGGACAATTTTAGCAAAGACATAGAATCTATCAAAATGAATAAAATAAAAATTCTAGGATAAGATATATAAAGATGTAGATGTAGATATAGATATATACATGTGCATTTATATGGATCTATACATGTGTCAAGAGATAGTATATAGACTTATAGATAGATATAAAGAATTCATTAAATAAATATGAACAAACAACATAGAGGAGAAAATTAGTGAACTTGGGGGAATAAACAGTATTCAATCTGAAGCACAAAGAAAAAAAGCAACAAAAAAAGTATGAATATGTGAGATTTGCAGTTTGGTATTAAATTGCCTACCATATATGTAATTAGATCCAGAGTTTTTAGAATTAAGAGTCTTTTAGCAATTATTGTGCAGGTCTGTTAGAACTGAATTCTTTCAGCCTTTATATGCCTGAAAATATATTTGTCTAACTTTCATTTTCAATAAGACTTTATTTTTGGGGGGGAATACAAAATGTTAGGTTTGACAGGTTTTTTTCTTTTTCCTTTTTAAAAAAATTTAGCACTTTATAGGTTTATTCCACTGTTATTCAGCCTCCATTATTCTGAGTGAGAAATCAGCCATTATACCATGTTAGTTTCATCAATAAGTCAAATAACATGTCTGTTTTGTCTCTGGTTGCTTTTAATACTTTATTTATATCTCTGGTTTTATAAGCGTGACAACAATATGTCGAAGTAAGATTTTTATAATAGCTCCCGCCACTTTCAGATTTGATAAGTTTCCTGGCTATATGAGTAATCACTTTTGTTTCTACAAAAAGGTTGAAAGTTCTCAGCCATTATCTTTTATCATATTTATCCTATCCTATTTTATCTTCCTTCTCATCTTCTGAGTATTAAAGACATAAATTTTAATTGCAGGAAAAATAATAACGGGGCATATTTTTTTTTTAAAAAATTGATTCGCCAAGGATAAAGAAAAGCCATTTTATAAAACTTAAAGATATTGAGACATGTGATGGGTATAATCCAACATGGGTATAATCCAGTGCATGCTGATGGGTATAATCCAACAAAAGTGGAAGCACAATGATAAAGAAAATAGAGGGTCAAAAAGTAAAAGGCCAGGCATGGTGGCTCTAATTCTAGCACTTTGGGAGGCTGAGGATCCCTTGAGTCTAGGAGTTCAAGACCAGGCTGGGCAACATGGCAAGATTCCATCCCTAAAAAAAATAATAAAATATAGCCAGGCATGGTGGCTCACACTTGAGGTCTTAGCTACTCAGAACGCTGAGGTGGGAGGATCACTTGCATCCTGGAGGTTGAGGCTGCAGTGAGCTGTGATTGTGCCACTGAAGTTTAGCCTGAGTGAGAGAAAGAAAGGAAGGAAGGAAGGAAGGAAGGAAGGAAGGAAGGAAGGAAGGAAGGAAGAAAGAAAGAGAGAGACAGAGAGGGAGGGAGGGAGGGAGGGAGGGAGGGAGGAAGGAAGGAAGGAAGGAAGGAAGGAAAAGAAAAATAAAGAAAGAAAAAGAAAGAAAAAGAAAGAAAGAGAGAGAAAGAAAGAAAGAAACAAAAGAAAGAAAGAAAAAGAAAGAAAGAAAGAAAGAAAGAAAGAA
>NW_016107813.1:217874-231117 GCF_001604975.1 Cebus imitator | reverse complement strand
AAAGAAAGAAAGAAAGAAAGAAAGAAAGAAAGAAAGAGAAAGAAAGAAAAGAAAGAGAAGGAAGGTAAGAAGGAAGGAAGGAGGGAAACAGATTGGATAATTGAAGATACAATCCAATGAATGCTGAGAAGCAATGACATTCGGAATATAAGTATACAAACAGAGGTGCTAGACTTAGATTTGAAGCAGATAGAGATTCTTCATTGTTATGGGGAAATATAGGAAAGAGTTTTAGAGACTGATGGAAGCTGATAGATTTGGTGCTGGCAGGATGGAGTTGCTCTACTGCAATCCCTTCTATTTTTCTGGAGTAAATAAAGAGAAGAGAGAAGAGAAGATAAATGGATATTTAAGAGGATGGTTGAATAGAGTTTTCAAGCAATGACGGAATCCCACTTGTAGTTTATGGTGAAAAAGTTATTATTTCTTTTTTCTCCGGTCATATTCTCTTGCCAGATGTAACAAGGGTTTTGCTTATGACAGGATATTTTATGAAGGGAGTTGAAAGTATGTACAAGAGGACAGTTACAGAGATGGAAAATGAAAAAGGCATGAATTATTCTTCCTGAAGCTACAAACAGTGAAAAAGTGATAATGTTCTGAATTAAATTTCTATTAGAAGGTCAGGGAGATGGAACAGGGAGGAGATTAGGGTAAATACAAATTCATGTGGAAATAAAAATATGTGTTCCTTTTGTTACACCTTATACAAAAATTGACACAAGTTGGATTAAAGACTTAAATGTAAGACCGAAAACCACAAAAATCCTGGAAGAAAACCTTGGCAATACCATTCAGGATATAGAAATGGGCAAAGACTTTGTGACTAAAACACCAATGGCCACAAAAGCCAAAATTGACAAATGGGATCTAATTAAAGAGCTTCTGCACAGCAAAAGAAACTATCATCAGAGTGAATAGGCAACCTACAGAATGGGAGAAAATTGCAATCTATCCATCTGACAAAGGGCTAATATCCAGAATCTACAAGAAACTTAAACAAAAATACAAGAAAAAAACAAGCAACCCCATCAAAAAGTGGGCAAAGGATATTAACAGATACTTCTCAAAAGAAGACATTTACTTGGCCAACAAACATATGAAAAAAAGCTCAACATCAATGGTCATTAGGGAAATGTAAATCAAAACCACAATGAGATACCATCTCATGCCAGTTAGAATAGTGATGATTAAAAAGTCAGGAAACAGCAAATGCTGGAGAGGATGCAGGGAAACAGGAAAGCTTTTATACTGTTGGTGGGAGTGTAAATTAGTTCAACCATTGTCAAAGACAGTGTGGTGATTCCTCAAGGATCTAGAACCAGAAACGCCATTTGACTCAGCAATCCCATTACTGGATATATACCCAAAGGATTATAAATCATTCTACTATAAAGACGCATGTACATGTATGTTTATTGTGGCACTGTTCACAATAGCAAAGACTTGGAACCAACACAAATGCCCATCAATGATAGACTGGATAAAGAAAATGTGGCACATATACACCATGGAATACTATGCAGACATAAAAAGGATGAATTCATGTCCTTTGCAGGGACATGGATGAAGCTGGAAACGATCATTCTCAGCAAACTAACACAGGAACAGAAAACCAGACACTGAGTGTTCTCACTCATAAGCAGGAGTTGAACAATGAGAACACATGAACATAGGGAAGGGAACATCACACATCAAGGCCTGTTGCGGGGTTGGGGACCAGAGGTGTGATAGCATTAGGAGAAATAGTTAATGTAGATGACTGGTGGGTGCAGCAAACCACAAGGGCACGTGTATACCTATGTAACAAAGCTGCACGTTCTCCACGTGTATCTAAGTCTTCAAATATAATAATAAAAATGTGTAAAGAGGGTGATTTCTGAAGTCTACTTATAATTTATGGCCTTCACTGAGATGGATTAAGATGTAAGGTTTGATAGGATTAATTTAATTTCCTTAAAAATAAAAGGCGATCTGTTCCATCTCTTCCTCTTTTTTCTTCTGCTCCCTTTCTTTGTCCTTCTTTTTCTCATGTTTTGCCTTTTAGGCACCCACTGGTAAATAATAGTAAGCAATATGTAAGTTTCCAGATGTATATTCTTACCAAAAGTATTCTGATCGAACTTTAAAGATTGCCTTTGAAATTTGCCATTTCAAGGACTTCCCATCAGGAGCAGGTAAAAGGGGGTTGTTACATCAACCAATTCTTTTATAAAGCCAGATAAGATGAGTGGTAAGCTTCTTCAATCAAGTGTCTTCAACCAAGTGTTCATACGCACTTGGTATATTTGGGAATGTAAGAGGGTGATTTAGTTGTCAAAATAACTGAAACATAAGAACTGCATACAATGTTTAGGGCCCACAAATACTAACTATCTTTAAAAACACAATTTTTCTGCCCGATGTCAATAATTATACCAGTGTGAAACATTGGTCTAAGGGAAGAACAGTATTACAATCTCATTCTTTCATCTTTCGTCCAGAAGGATGATTGACTAGACATAGGTAAAAATCCAACGTGACATAATGATTTTAAAAGAAACAACCTTTTACTCTACTCATGATTTCACTAAGATAAACTTCTGTGTTAATATTGGTATTTGAGAACCCATTTCTAGAAGAAATTTTAAAATAAAATATTAGCTGTGAATGATGGTGTACACCTGTGGGCCTAGCTACTGGTGGGGCTGAGGTCAGGGGATTGCTTGAGCCTGCGAGTTCTAGGTTTCAATGAACTATGTTTTTCCGACTGCACTGTAGCCTGAGCAATAGAGCAAGACTCTGTCAAAAAAGAAATCATGTGTTAATATCCAGTGAACTAACTTTATTTGAAACTGTCCCAATATAAATTCTTCATGGAATTTTAGCTACTCTTTAGTTTTAAATGTCCAGTTACATTCTCTTGAAAGGTAAAGGTTTTTGTAAAGATTCATTTCCAACACTTTTCTGTCAGAGTTAATCACTGTTCCTTCCATGTTTCCATAAACTTTGTACTGATTTTTATCACATAAGTGGTATTTGTTTCATAGTATTTTCAATATATATATTACATACAGGATTTAGAGTTCCTTAAAGATAGGCAGCTTTAAAAATATCCTGTATGGAGCTCAGAAATGCTTCATAATTATATACTAAATGAATATATTTTGTCAAGCAAAGAACACTATCTATAAAAATATTACTTCAAAGTTTTTAATGAATGACACATCTTCCTGCAATATTTGGTGTGAGATCAGATTTCTCACTCCACTATGATATATGTGATATGGATATGGAATATAATATACATATTAGCCAAAAAACAAACAAACTTTCAAGTTTTTCTCTCCTTTTTGGACAGAGAAGTGCCTAAAACAATGGCATATTCATCATTTTAACAATGAAGGAATAAATGATTTGTAAGTTAAAAAGGGCTTTTTCTTTAAAAGGTGAATTTAATACTCATCTATTAAATGTGAGGCTCTCAACTTACGAAATTAGATCTAGTCCTGTACTACATTTTGAACTAGTTATTTTATGTTTATTTTTCTTTCTGACCAGCTACCTGTGTTACCTCTTTTCTACTTCCTTATACCATTGTTCAGAACTCTGTGAATCACAGTACCAATAACTATTGCTTTGGATAAAAACCAAGAATCACCAAATAATTGTTCAATAAGATTATGCAAAACATCAAACTCTTGATATCCTCAAACCCCAATAAAATTTTCTTTGGCTTTTATTTGATGACTTCATACTCCATTGTCTGAGCATCTAACAAATTAAGGTTGAAGACCAAGTGTAAGTGGCAGAAAAAGCCTGATCCCTACATCAGTGTTAAACTTTGAGTACAGACTCAATATACTTTTGTTATCTTTTAGAAAATAACTTGGATTGTAAATAATTTCCTTCATTGATTTAACATCAATGGTGAAGATTTCAGCAAAAATTACAAAATGATTGTTTTCTTGGCCTTTTCAACCTGCTTCCCCAATCCAGAGATAACTCTGTAAAGCAGCTACGTATTATTGCTGAATCTCTTGGAATCTTCTATGTTATGGTCATGAATGAGACAAGAGCATAAGCATCTGCCTTTTTTTTAATTAGTTTATAGAAGCCATGAACAAAATAATAGACAAGGAGAATTGTACAGCACAGAGTTGTTGCCTTCTTGGAGTACCAGTGATGTCAGCATCTGAAAGATAGATTGAGAACACATAGGAACCTAATCCATTTATCACAGTGGCCACAGGGTCATCCAACTACAATGGTAGGGCCAAATATGTATTCTTTCCTCACACTTTAGGTATAGACACAAAATGAACAAGTACTTGACAGTACCATCTCATGGTCTCATTAACATAGAGCTGGTTTTTTCTTTTTCTCTTTCTTTGTTTTAATTGCTGAGCATGTCTTCATGTGAGGCAAATACTGCAATCTTACAATAATTTAATGAATTTAATTTTCTTCTTAACCGAATACACTCCAGTAGCTTAAATGGTAGAAGCTGTTTAATTTGTTTCATTTAAATTCAGAGCACTGCTACACTGCAGACATGCTCATTCTGGGTTTCGTTGCTTTGAGTTATCATCTTTTAAAAGGATTTTTCAATTTATTCCAGGAAATATTCTTAAAAAAAAAGGAAGGAAAGAAAAGAAAACCCTCAAAATAGAACATAAAGAATTGTCACTAACATTAAGGTAGGAAAACAAAATGACAGCATTGTCATCACTGACTCCTAACTATAAAGACAGTACAGCATAATAGTCTAGCTCATAAGAACTAAAAAAAGATGGCAGTTGTAAAAAGTTTATCATTTTTAAAGGTGCCTTGTGGTTCTGTTTATGGGACTTCTATTTAACATATATTGTTTTATTTAATACCTATTTAAGCATTCAAAAAAATTAAAAAGCAAGAAATGTTGTAAAGCCCTCCTCATAAAATCAAAACATCTTTATGTTTTCACTTCTCCATTTCCTAGCTAACTTTGAGTAAGTCACTTTCACTCGCCATTTTCCCTCTCTCTATATTTGTGTTATTAATAGTTACTGCAATAAGTTGTTTTTGCAAAATTAGTGCAAAATACTCCTTGTTGCACTGTTCGCATTCAGCCAACATTAGATTATTTGGAAAGCTTTTCTGAAAATGATCATGTGAATCGGTCAGAATCTGAAAGTCATATTAACCATAAAGAAAGACTCAGAAATCATGATTTATGTTCTTAGTACATTACGGGGACAATGTTTTCAGAAATCTATCTGTCTATCTAGCACCTTCTGTCTACATCCTAAGTCCTATCTCTTCCCTACATCCTAAGTTCCTTGCAGGCATGATTCCTCAATATTTATTAAATCACCATTGATAAAAGCTTTGTAATATAGCACTGAGGTTACGCAAATGACTTAGAACATATAATACGTTTTTGACGAATGCGTACACTGCAAATCTAACCATTGCTTTTGAATTTAAAGAAGAGCATGATTTTTGCTACATGGCCAGACGTGGTGGTTCACGCCTATAATCCCAGCCCTTTGGGAGGCTGAGGTGGTTGAATCACTTGAGATCAGGAGTTTGAGACCAGCATGGCAAACATGGTGAAAACCCATCTCTACTAAAAAGACAAAAATTAGCTCTGCATGGTGGCACATGACTGTAATCCCAGCTATTTAGGAGGCTGAGGCAGGAGAATCGCTTGAACCGGGAGGCAGAGTTGGCATTGAACTGAGATCATGCCACTGCACTCCCTGGGTGACAGAGTGACACTCTGTCTCAAAAAAAAAAAAAAAAAGTTCACACGTGAGAATGTCAAAATGAATTGACAGAAAAGAAAAGAAATTAAGGCAATATCCAGATATATAAAGATATTGAATAGGTTCCCACCTTTTGTAAAGAAACAATTTGACTAGTTATAAAGATGTCAATTTCACATTTTACCTTTGTTTATGTTAAACAATTGTAGACATCATTATGCTACTGTGGCCACTTCCTGTGTGTAACTTAAAGGGTGACTTTAACCTCGTTTTTACTGTCTTCTGACGAATGAGGTCTTTGGAAATAATGGCAAATGGTAGCAACATAGCTCATCAAGCCTCCTGCAAGGAGAGAATCACATTTATAAACTAGCTTCTATTTTCCCCATATACCTCTTAAAGAGCTCATACCATCAAGCAGAAAAGTTTTTAAATAGCTTTAAGGTAATGAAAAAAGTAGTACTTACAAAAAGTGCAAAGTATATTATTATTATCCTTTTCCAAAATTCTTAGGTTTCCATTTCAGCCACCTCTTTTTTCTTTTTCTTTCTTGGGGAGGGTTCAGGGAGCTTTTATTCATGGCAGAAGGCAAAGTGGGAGCAGACTTTTCACATGTTGAAAGCAGGAGCAAGAGAGCAAGGGGGGAAGTGCTATGCCCGCCCTCCCTCCCTCCCTCCTTTCTTATTTTCTTTCTTTCTCTTTCTTTCTTATTTTCTTTCTTTCTTTCTTTCTTTCTTTCTTTCTTTCTTTCTTTCTTTCTTTCTTTCTTTCTTTCTTTCTTTCTTTCTTTCTTTCTTTCTTTCTTTCTTTTGTTCTTTCTTTCTTTCATTTTTTCTTTCCATTCTTTCGTTCTTTCTTCCTCCTTTCATCTTTCTTTCTTTTTCTTTTTCTTTTTTCTTTCATTCTTTCTCTTTCTTTCTTTCTATCTATCTTTCTTTCTTTCTTCCTTCCTTCCTTCCTTTCTTTCATCTTTCTTTTTCTTTTCTTTTCTTTCTTTCATTCTTTTTCTTTCTTTCTCTTTCTTTCTTTCTCTTTTCTTTTCTTTTCTTTCCTTCTCTCTGTCTCTTTCTTTCTTTTCTTTCTTCTTTCTTTCTTTCTTTCTTTCTTTCTTTCTTTCTTTTCTTTTCTTTTCTTTCCTTCTCTCTCTGTCTCTTTCTTTCTTTCCTTCCTTCCTTCCTTCCTTTCTCTTTCTTTCTTTCTTTTCTTTTTCTTTTCTTTCTTTCATTCTTTCTCTTTCTTTCTCTCTCTCTCTTTCTTTCTTTCTTTCTTTCTTTCTCTCTTTCTCTCTTTCTCTCTTTCTCTCTTTCGCTTTTGTTTCAATGTCTCACTCTGTTGTCCAGGCTGGAGTGCACTAGCACAATCTTGGCTCACTGGAGTCTTGACCTCTGGGGCTTAAGCAGTCCTCCCACCTCAGCCTCCAGAATAGCTGGAACTACAGGGGCATGCCATCATGCCTAGTTTTTATGTTTGTTTGTTTGTGTATTTTTCATAGAAACCATGTTTTGCCATGTTGCCCAGGCTGCTATCAAACTCCTGGGCTCAAGTGATCCCGCCCCCTCAGCCTCCCACAGTGCTGTGATTACAAGAGTGAGCTACTGTACCTAGCCTCCATTTCTAAATGATCAATTCTCAAGAGAACTCACACTAGGGTAGTAGAAAGGGGGATTGTACAAAACCATTCATGAGAAATCTGCCCTCCTGAGACAATCACTCCCACCAGGCCTCAACATTTTTTTTTTTTCTACAGGTTTTTGTGGAATGGGTGGTGCTTGGTTACATGAATGATTTATTTAGTGGTGATTTCTGAGATTTTGGTTAGTCACCTCTTTTCATTGTTAGGATGAAAAACTAAAGATTTCTCATATGTTTATTTTCCTTCATTGACATATATTATTGGGTAATGTTTATAATTTATTAAACTTAGTGCTAAATTTGTAGCAGAGTAGTAAAAATAATGGAGAAAAATTTATGGTTTAATTTATAAGGAAACTATGAGAAAGTAAAATTTCTAACCTAGCTATGAGACATAGTGGGATTTAACTCTTGTAAATTCATAACGATGACATCCAGAAGCAACATTATGTTTCTTTTAGAAAAAAATGTAAATATTTTAAAGAAGGAACCTTTTAAAGTACCATTTAAGATGATTTTTAGATTATTACTCAAATATATTTCAATAAAACTAGGCAAAATTTTTATGTCAAAACTTCTTTCTCTCTTTCCATCACAAGCACATACAGGAGGCTTTGGTTCTGCAATTGATTTTTAATGAGGCAAATCCCTCAGATTTAGAGTAGAATCCCTAAAGGCCCTCCATCAATTCCTTTTTATTAAGCTAATGACTTTTTAAATGAATTATTTTAGGGAAAAGAACTAATGGGCTTATGAATGTTGTTTTCACCCTAGGTGAAAAATCTTCAGGCAAGATATGCTTTCAGAATAAATACCTTTTTTATTTCCATGAAAATTGCTTTTTAATTATTCTTATTAAAATGAGCTAGGGCTAAGAGCAGCTTCTCAGGGTCTTGGGGGTTTTCAACTTTCTTTTGACCAAAACTCTTAAAAAGCATTCAGCTTATACGATGTACACTACTCGGGTGATGGATGCCCTAAAATTTCAGGCTCTGCCGCTATGCAATAAATCCATGTAACCAAAAACACATTTGTATCCTTAAAGCTATTAAAATGAAAAAAATAAAAAAAGAAAACTTTCAACACAAGTAAGAATGTATTAATACTTTCCATCTATAAACACCTTCCTTAAGAAACTATTTCTTAGCCTTCCTTTTCAATCCATTCTATCATTTAAAAAGCGAGATCAGTAAAAATGTGGACCCCTAATTAAAAACAGCATCTACAATTTGACTTTAAACATTATATTCTTGTTAAAGATGATGAGTTCCACTTTTGGCGTCTTTTTAAAATACTTAGTAGGCCAGCTTATATTTTTCCTCATTTGAGCATCTTCTGTATATGCTCACATTCTTCATATCCCTCTTAGTAATAAAAATTTCATAGTTTATATAAATTTTCATCATCACTGAACATCAAATAGTATGAGCCTTATTCATGAATTAAAGTGTTTTGTATCCACATATCACTACATTTTCTATTTGGACGCAAAGCTTATAAGGATATATGAATCCGTAATTGCTATGTTTATAAGCAGAAATCTATAAGTAGGATTATACATGAAAGAAAAAAAAAACTACTGGACAAGAGAAGAGAACCTTACCAATAGTCCCTTGAATAATTATTAAAACCCACCCTTATGTGATGGCTTTCCAAAGACATAATTGGTAATCACTGCGTTAGAGGACATGCTTTGCTGATGTAACTTCTGTTTCACTTGGTTTTTAAAATCATAAATAAAAGTCAAATTGAAAGCATGTATAAATAATAATCATGTATTCATGACTATGGTGTAATTTTCTACTAAAATAATATTTGAATGAAATCAAAAGTTTTTATTGTTTTATCTGATTTAGATGTTTATGTTCATCTTGTGCTAAGGAAACTGAATTCAAACTCTTCAAGAAGAGGCCTCTTCTCCATATCTGCTTTTCTATCTTCCTCAACAATGGCAAAACAAGCTGTATCTCAGAAAATAAGGCTTTGGTGCATAAGCCTACTTTATGCTGTAATATACTTTCCACTTATGTGAAGGAGATAATTTAAAGAGCATCAAGATTACAGGCTCTGGGAGACAGGTAGCTTATCTATCAGCTCTGTGACAATGAAAACATTACTCTTTTATCTCTTTTCTCCTCATCTGTTAAAAGAGCTAATTATACCTACTTTACACTGTTGTAAAAACTAAGCCTTGAATTTGTGTAAAGCATCAAGCACCATGTTTAGCTTAGTTCTCTATTTTGTTTGTCTACATATTTTCATCACCTAGAACAGAGCTGAGTACATAGTATCATTATTGACTTCAATTGTAATAGAAAGATATTACTGCAAATGTATTGGTTTAAAACAACATGAATTTATTATTTTATAGTCCTGAAGGTCAAAAGTCCTAAATCAAGGGCTGTGTCCTTGCTAATGCTCTAGGGGATTATCTGTTTATTTGCCTTTCCCAGATTTTAGAAGCCGCCAGCATTGCTTGGCTCATAGCCTCTTCCTCATCTTTGCAGCTTCCACTTCTGCCTCTGCCCCTGACCCTCCTGCCTGTCTCTTAAAAGGATCTTTGTGATTATACTTGGCACACATGGATAATCTTGAAAAATTTGCATCTCAAGATTCTTCATCTAATCACAGTTGCAAAATCACTTTTGCCCTGAAAATTAACATACTGATAGCTTAGGAAGATTAGGATATGGTATCTTTGAGAAGCAATTACTCTGTCTACCATAGTACCTTATCAATAAATACATGTTATGTAAATTAACTATAGGTTGTGTGTAAAAAGCTGATTCTTTTATTTATGCTTTTAAACAACCATCTATTTAATTCATATACATGTAGTTTATTGAAAGTCTGTTTTGGTAGAATACAAGTAGGAAACAATTTTATTATTACAAGACGGTTCATTACAAACTCTTTTTATCACTTGTTTTTCTCTTGGAACTGAAAAAAAAAAACAGAAATATATCACATATTTTCCTAGTTATTTTCAGGTAATACAAACTTCTGCAGCCACTGGTAGGTAATACAACAAAAATAAATAAATATTTTTTTAGAGATTAAAAAAATTAAACCCTGTTTAATATTAGAAGTCTCATTTGATTTGAAATTGCTTTCTTCCCCTAGCTTAGTCAACATCAAATGTGGACAGAGCGCCTGCACTGAAGATAGGAAAACATGACCGGTGATCACTTTCTCTAAGTTTTTTCTCGCTTCTTCATTGCTCTTTACATGCTCCAGGATTATAGAATGATGAAGAATTAAGGACAGAAAATGCTTTACTGAACTAATGCAACAGGAATAGCTGAAGTTGTTGCATTCTTGAAGGAACAGATATAAAGGCTGGCTTTCTTTCAGGGAAGTGCTTTTATAATTTTTTTACTTTTTTGGCTTGTACAGTTTTATTTTAGAAAACTATCATGAGAGACGCTCTTTGCTATAATTTCATTGATTTAAATTATGAATAATGCCTCCTCCATATGGCCACATAAAAATTCCACTATGGACTCCTAGATTTTGGCAGTCTTCTCCTTCTTTCAGGCCTCCACCCCTCTCTTTTTTTCCTTCTAGTAGTCCTATTAGGCAGAGTCAGTTTACAATAAATCAGTCTGATGCCTGACTGCTTTCTCATTGCCCTACCATTTGGCCCATGAGAAATACAAAAACATTGCTGTTCCAATATGTTTTGAATATTCTTGAAAAGTTTTCTATATTCTAACCTACCACAGGGCAACTTTAGTATTAGACTCTCAGCGGAAACCTTCCTCAGTCACGATTAAGATACAAGTATCTACCTCTCAGATTCCAGTGAACACATTTTAAATTCTCTAAAACTGTCCCCCATTGATCCTCGATCCTCATTATTTGGTCTCTTCTCCATCCTTAGCTCTCTCTCAAGAAATTTGTACTACTATCACCTCTTTTTTTTTTTTTTTTTTTTTTTTTTTTTTTTGAGAAGGAGTTTTGCTCTGTTGCCCAGGCTGGAGTGCAATGGTGCCATCTCGGCTCACTGCAACTTCTGCTTCCTGGGTTGAAACGATTCTCCTGCTTCAGCCTCTCAAGTAGCTGGGATTACAGGCATGCACCACCACACTGGCTCATTTTGTATTTTCAATGAATACGGAGTTTCTCCAAGTTGGTCAGGCTGGTCTCAAACTCCTGACCTCAGATGATCCACCCACCTCTGCCTCCTAAACTGCTGGGATTACAGGCATGGGCCACAGCGCCTGGCCAGTATCAACCTCTTAATGAAGTGTTTGCTTTCTCTGTAACTTGGAAGCAAGTGGGACATGAAGATTTAACATTTTTAGGATATATCTCAAAATCTTATTTGAAAGCCAGTTTTATGCCTTTCTTTATAATATAGGCGTATTTAAAAAGTGTTGAATTGTTACTGACTTTGCAGTACCTTTGCCAAAACCCTATAACTAAAATAATCACACTTCATATTATTTTGCAGTTACATACGAAAGAATAAGGAATAACTGTTATAAAACAAGGCTTTCAAATCAAACTTCATGAAGTAAAACATAAGTCCATTTTGTTTTTAGTTACGCCATAGTGAAAGAGTAAATACATCCACGAGTGTTCATAGCAGCACGTTCAAATGAGTAACAACTTCAAAACAACTTATATGCCCAATAGAAAAGTGAATAATTATTTACAATATACAAAGTAATAACTTATGGTAATAAAAATGAATTAAAGCTATATCCATTAATATGAATAAATCATTATAACATAACTTTAAGAGGAAAAAGAAGCTAAGAAAGAATATGTTCAATAAGTTTCTAATTTAAGAGGATTTTAAAAACATCTCTTTAAAAGGAAGAAAAGGAAAATAATTTTTAAAGTCAAATACAGAGTAGAATGATGATTAACAGAGCCTGGGAAAGGTAGCAGGTTTGGGAAGTGGGGAGTAAATATGGTTAATGGTTGCAAAAATACAGTTAGAATGAATAAGATCTAGTAATGGCGAACACAACAGGGGGACAACAGTCAACAATTATTTATTGTATATTTAAAGTAACTAAAAGAACGGAATTGGAATGTTCCTAGAGCAAATAAATGATAACTGTTTGGGATGATGGATACCCCAGTTCCTCTGATGTGATTATTACATATTCTGTGCCTGTATCAAAACATCACATGTACCCCATAAATAAGCATGCCTACTATGTACCCCTAAAAATTTGAAAAGATACAGATTACTGATTATCTCTGGGTTAGGAAGATAGGAATGAAATAAGTACTGAGAGAACTTTAGCAGCTTGAGCAAAGTTCTATTTCTTAAGTTGAGTGAATTATTCATGGGGGTTTATTTTATCATTTTGCTTTGTAAGTTATGTATATACATTCTTGTCTTTTTCTATGTATCAAGTATTTTCTAGTATATAAAAGACAGGCTATCAACTATTCTAAAAGTCTAATAAAAATAACAAGAAAGACAGACCAAAAATAAGTCCACCATTTGCTAGTTTGTTTACTTGGGATAAGTTACTAAACTTTTTTAGACCCCCTTTCTTCATCTGTGAAATGAAAATAATGGGGGTGGTTGTGAAAATTAACAAGAATGCAATTAAAGTAATCATAATTATAATCAGTAAGTGTGTATGAAAATGACTTCAGGCCGGGCACGGTTGCTCACGCCTATAATCCCAGCACTTTGAGAGGCCGAGGCCGGTGGATCATGAGGTCAAGCGATTGAGATCATCCTGGTCAACATGGTAAAACCATGTCTCTACTAAAAATAAAAAAAGTTAGCTGGGCATGGTGTCACGTGCCTGTAGTCCCAGCTACTCGGGAGGCTGAGGCAGGAGAATTGCTTGAACCCAGGAGGCGGAGGTTGCAGTGAGCCGAGATCGCACCATTGCACTCCAGCCTGG
>NW_016107813.1:202301-217840 GCF_001604975.1 Cebus imitator | reverse complement strand
AAAAAAAAAAAAAAAGAAAAAAAAAAGAAAATGACTTCAGTATAGTCAAGCACATTCAAATATACTTAGGGTATAATTCATTGTTAAGTACAGTAAACGAACAGTAGCTTTTATAATACCTTTTGTGCATAAAATATATGAATTTTTACTTTTACCGTATTTTTGAGCCATGCAAAAGTTACAATTCTTTTAAGAATGTAATAAGGAAGAGAAGTCTAATCTAGGTTTTTTATAGTATGCCTAACATTTTATTTTTACAACTCTCTATAATTTACACTTTGAAATCCCTTATTTCCAAAATTATAAAAGTGATAAATAAGGTTTCCCAGATAAATGCAACCAGTTTCCCTGTTCTCAATTTTTTTAAAAAGTTAGAAAGATATAGTTTCAATAGTATCTTTGATTATTATGCTAGAAAAGGATTTTTGAAAGATTGCATTTTATATTATTTTTCTTGAAGGGAATGCTCAGTCATAAGGGCCAGTAGGAGACTTTCCAAAGCTCTACGACATGATAGAGAGAGTTCAGAGTCCTGATTGCCTAGCTCTTCTCACTGAATCTGTGTCATCTATTAATGTCAACTGACATCAAATGCCACCCAGTTAATATATGCCACCCGGTTTATTATTCAATTACATTTCCCCCCAAATATTGAACACACAGGATGAGCAGCATTAATCTAGGCTCTGGTAGACACAGGCATATCTCTGAGGAATGAGAAAAATGAAATAACCAGAGAGGAGAAGAGAAATAAAATGAGACTAAAATTACACAGATTTGTGAATTTTTCAGGGGGAAGGATAAAGGAGAACACTAGAGAAGTGAAAAGGAGGTCTCCTGAAAAGCTATTTATGTTGAAACCAAGGGGTCTAATAGCGGTTAATTATTCCAAGAGGAAATGGTAGCGCAATTTATATTTATTTTAAGTACTCAGCAGTATTTGTTGAATATTTATTACAGATCAGGTGCTGTTCTAAATTTGAATATTGAATTTGGAGCTGTGAGTATAGCAACTAAATTTACCTCATTATAAAGCTTACACAAATAATTAGATAGGTATACAGACGATCAATTAATTAACAAATACATGTTACATTTATTATGTGGTTTTAAGAACTATGGAGAAAAAAATGAAGCAAAGTACAAAGGTTTGAGAGTTCTAATGGAAGGAGACGGAAGTTGATACTGTTTCATTTAGAGCAGCCGTTATCAATACAGAGTGACAGGCAAGGTCAAGTCCCTGAGGTTGGAATATGGGTTTCAGAAACTGAAAGAAGACAAGCCAGGGGTATCCGAAAGTAATTAGGTAAAGAAAAATGTAGGACCAGATCACGCAGTGATTCGTGGAGCAATGATGAATTTTGGCTTGTACTCTGGGCCAGATAGCTCTCATTGAGGAGTTTTAAGAAAAGTGACATGATCAACTTTACTGATTAAATGATCACTTTGCTGATTGTGTGAAGACTAAACTGTGGGAGGGTGAGGTGATTTAAGAGTGGAGGGTTGGGCTGCTAAAGAAATAATTTAAATAAGAGGTATAAACAGTGGTTTGGACCAGAATGTGGCAGTAGATATGGAAGTGCTGAGCGTATAGACATAGTTCATAGACAAAGCCAAATAATATAGAAAAGGATTGTATGTACAGTATTACAGATAGAGAGAAATCACAATTTCATGGTTTTTGAGTCATATAAACTGAACTGTGTGAGGTGAGGGAGATTGCATGTTTAGGGCCTGGGGAGGGTTGTAGGGATTCAGCCATAGAAGTTTAAGTTGCCTATTAGCCAACCAATTGGAGATGCAGAGTGGGCAAATAAATACAGAAATATTGAGGCAAAAGGATATAAATATTTGAATGTTATAAGCTTAATGAATTATGTGGTACTATTTTAAACCATCATCCTAGATGAAATCACCTAGGAAGTGAGTACAGATAGAGAAGGCAAGAGACCCTGGGGCTCAGCTGTTGGTTAGTACAATATTTAGAGGTTGGATAAATACAGAAAAACCAGCAAAGAAAAATTTAAAAAGGGAGCCAGTTAAATAGAAGAATTATGACTTTTTAAAATAAAATTGAGATACCTAGAGTTTTAAGAGGTTAAGAAACTCTATCAAGATCAAATGTGTCCATGACAAAGCTTAAATTAGAATAAATAGTAAAATTATATGTTTTATCAAGTAAATATATGGTTGTATAAGCATCTTTTTAGAATGTTGTAGAACACTGAACTGTCTGTAATATCTGAGGTCGCGTTCTATAATCTTCAATAGGGTGTCTCTTACAGAGTACTGATTGACTTTAAGTCAACATATTTTGCTTCCTTTCTCAATGTACTTATAGATTAAGCATTAAAGATAGTATTTTGAAAATAAATTGCCTTTATAGTATGCAATAATTTAATAATTATACAACTTTCAAATGAAGACATTTCATATACTCAAGATTTTTCTGTTTTTCTACTTGACAGATGTTTTACCCAGTTTATCTTCTTATTTTACTTTTTTAGAAGGCTGTTTTAAAACTTGAAAGCTTAATCTCCCTTTTTCCTCTAGTTTTTCCGAAATGATTTCTCTTGGTACTTACTATTTTCTTTATTCTTTTATAATTGGTCTCCTTTCCTTTTCGATATTTTAATTTTTAGTTCATTATTTTTATAAAATAATAGTGGGCATCTTAATCATTAATAATCTATTTGAATTAATACCCATTTATTTTATAGACAATGTTTATAGAAAATAACATCTATTCTCAAGATTTTTCACATTTTAAATAAACTGTTAGATGCCTAGACTCAGGGAATTATGAGCTCCAATATTTGTATAAGCATTTATCTGATGATGTTGGTTAACCTTAGAAAGTTCTGTAGGGAAGGTTGATGAAAGTCATTGTAACATGAGTGTCATTTTAGAGAATGGGTGACTTTCTCAATCCTGTTTATAAAATGATGCTAGAGTTTTGGCCAATGTTTTCTTAACCAGTGCTTCTCAATCTAACTCTGCTGAGGAATTTTGTTTATCAATGTGTTATTCACCAAAACTTTGTACAATAGAGTACAAATGAAGTACCAGAAAATAAATAAAAAGATATATCAAATGCAGCACTGATTTTTATTGTTAGATTCCATAGACATAAAGTTCTTGGCCAAAGTTGTATAAAAACTTTTCAAACATCTGTTCTCATTTCTTCAACTAACATTCGTTGTGGGTACCAGTCTAAAATCATACTGTGTAGGAAAAAACACTTCAAGGTCCCTTCTTGAGCTGTCTTTAAAAATACTGCATTTTAGAAGAGTATGTTACATAATCTTACTACATATTATTTTTTTAGGACCTGAAACCCATGAGGCATGGCTTTATAGAAAGACATGCTGATAATTGCAGTACCAGTGAAGTAAGGAATCCAGGAGGTGTTAAACCATTGAAGAGGGTGTGTGTTTTCTTCCTGCCAAGTAACTGGTAATTATTATTATATTGGTAATGCCTTTCATCATAATATGCTTCAAGTCTGTTTTAAACATCTTTCTTTGAATCCTCACAACTATCCTGTGAGGCTGACATGATTTTTGTTAACTTTATAAAGAAACAGATGAGAAGCCAAGTGAATTTCCAAGATCACAAATCTCATAACTGGCAGCAGTAGTTCCAGAACTCAGGTTTTCTGCCATCTGTTCTCTTCCAGGTTGATGTAATCGTTATCACTTTGTTATGAAATTTGAATTGAGGAAACATTGAAGCCAATTAACCGAAGAAAGGGACTGTGAAAAGGGATTCTTTATGATGTTTTGGTTTATTCATACTGCATATAAGGGGGAGCCTCACGCTAATGAGAATGACTTAGGGTAGCATTCAGGCTGTTGTAATTAACGCAGAGGTTAAGCCAGGATAATACTTGGCAATAATGTGGTATTGTATTCCCTTCAGAAGAGCTCTAAGACTGACATTGCACTACGCAAACATAGGCTTGCAAGTAGAAGTACACGTCCTAGGTGAGGACAGTAGATGTACTTAGTTTTCCTGGAAACAAGTCTTGTTTTTGTTTGCTTTCCTCATTGGAATATAATTTTAGGAATTTCTATAATAGGTTCAACTCTATTTTGTGACTAAAGTGACACAATGGAGTACAAGTTGACACAACATTTTTGACATTCACCAAGATGATGCTTTATTGCTTTTTTGTGTGTTTAACTAAACCATGAGATAAGGAAGAATATATAAACTGGGATAAAGAGCTTACCCCTAACCAGAAATTACAGTGATTGTCACTGGTGACTTGTTAACAGGACTGATGTAGTAGGTAATAATTAATATATAGGTGTGTACGTGTGTGTGCCTGTGTGTGTAAGGGAGGGGTTAGCTAACTTATACAAGAGTATGCATAATGCACCATGCTTCGAGGATGCTGGATTAAAGATATTACCTATTTTAACAAATCGCAAGGATGCAACTTGAGAGGGAGTCAATTCTGCAGTGTATTAATTCCTTAATGTCTTGTCCTTAATCAGATTATCACCTCACCGAAGCAAGCCTGGTAAATAAGTTTTGGTAATGGAGATAAAACAGAGTAAATTAAAGAAGAAGAAAAAGAAGAGGAAAATCTCCCAAACTGGTCTGTCTTCAATGTTCCTTTGAACTTTCTCCCCTACTGCACTCTTTAAATTTTAATGACTCGGGTGTTCACCATTTATGCAGGAACATATCCTTAATGTGCTCAGCAGCACTGCATATCTTCTATACATGAGACAGACCACCCAGCAAAATACCAACCCAACTTGGATTTTATGAAGTATTATCCATTTGTCTAAAATGTACTGTATTAAAACTTACAATACTTTGTTAGCTGGTTATGTCAAATTCTTATTGTAATAAAAAGATTTCAGTAAAATGTGAATACAGTGACAACATCCAGCACCAAAAAGGCCCTAAAAACCTTTTTCAGAAATATAAGGGATTTACAGGCTTGCCTAGGTTGGCAAAAATGGTATTTACCAGAGGATAGAGATAAAAATTAAAAGAAGTGTATAGTTCTTAATTTGTTCTGTACCTGTTCAACATTGTGACAGACATAACAGATTTATAATTCTTACATGCTTTTTGCTGTATTTTCCCTTTCAATACGGTATCATTCAATTTTTTTTTTTTAATTTTTTTACAATTTTTATGAATGGAGACAGAGGCAGCTTATTAAGATAAACTATTCCCAGGTTTATTTGTGAAGATGGTAAGACTCACCTGTGGTGGTCCAGAGATGTTCTATTTTTCACAGAAGGATTAAATTTTTGCGCTAGTGGGAACAAGAAAGATTATTTCATCTTGTCAGTTATTAGATGCAGTAGTACAAAACCAAATTTAAAATGTTAGATCACCTTCTTAGGGTTATAACAAATACTAAATTAGGTTATGTATTTGGTTGTTCAGAGGCATACAACTACTTGTGTATAATCATTATAATCATTGGTATGGTGGCATTGATGGGATTAATTATGCATGTTACATTACTGAATCATCTTCGCACGGGAATCTACTAAACTGATATAAATTGAAATGGTATTAAACATAATTCTGGATGTGAGCAGTGAACATCAGAGTAATTAGATGCATATATGTGTGTATAAATGTATGCGAAATCATATGTATGCATATACACACAAAGAGAGGAGTTGGGAAGAGACAGAGAAATGACACAGAACTTTAGCATATTAGAAATCATCTCATAAAAGTACTTATTTTTAAAAGGAGGACATTTAGGCTATGAGAGAGTAAAATACTTGACCAGGTCCCAAATAACAGCCTGTGTTAGTATGCCTACTTAATGAGAATGACAATGAGTTATGAAGAGGAGAGAGTAAGAGAAAGAGAGAGAGAGGTGGAAACTGAAGTTTGGGACTGGGCGGATTTAATGGTTGTTGTAGAATTATAATTAACATAAGAACTTTTTATTATATGTTTTCATGGTATAGCGGATTTTACAAGTATTAAAACTCTATTTTTATGCTTGATTTAATCAAAGATAATTTTTACTAAGTCATATTCTTATTTTGCATAGACAACAGTTTTTAAAAATATGCATATCAAAAAAATCTTCTTTGAATTTATTCAAAGAAATTTTATCTTCTCGTATCAAATACTGTCATTCAGAATCATGAATTTTAAAAATGTTCAACTATATATTGAGTTTAGTAACTATAGCATTATATTGATCAAGCATATTTGATGATTTAGGCTACAATTTTTTAAAAAGCACTAATTTTTTAAAAAGGCCATTATTAGGAATTAAAACCCATATTTGTGGCAGGTTGTGGACTAGCTCATCTATTTAATTACAATTGGATATGCATTTGGGTCTATTCTTGCCCTTTTCCTTTCATGCCATTGCATGAAAGGAATTTTCTGAATTCCTGAATTTCCCTCATCAGATATTTTCTCACAGAGTAGTCCCTGAACAGAATCACATGAAACACTTTTTATTTTGCAAATTTTATTCATACTTACCAAAATATACTCTCTCATGTGTGAGGTTTAAATTTCGAGTATAAATTTATCAGATAATACTAATACAGGAAAGAATTTGTGATATCTTATTCTAGTGGATATAAATGCTACCGATTCCATTATTTTCATTAAACAATGGAGAAATAAAGCAAGCAAGAAAGAGAGAGAGAAAAAAGAAAGAAGAAAGAAAGAGAGAGAGAGAAAGAGAGAAAGAAAGAAAAAGAAAAAGAAAGAAAGAAAGAAAGAAAGAAAAAGAAAGAAAGAAAGAAAGAAAGAAAGAAAGAAAGAAAGAAAGAAAGAAAGAAAGAAAGAGAAAGACAAAGAAAGAAAGAGAGAGAGAAAGAGAGGGAGGGAGAGAGAGAGAGAAAGAAGAGGAGGGAAGGAAGGAAGGAAGGAAGGAAAGAAGGAAGGAAGGAAGGAAGTTAGGTTAATTTAATATAATGCTTCTCTGCCTATTATTTCACAAGACAGCTAAAATGGAAACATAAATGCTCAAAGATGAATTTTTATTTTGTTAAATTTGGTGTTTTTAATATACAAACTAGTCCCAGATTATTATTCAAGGCAGAATTGAAAATTCACAATATTGAAAAGTTTTGATTGATAGAATGACAGATATGCTGATTGTTTCTGACAAGACTTGTACAACATCATATATTTTTACAATCGTGAAGATTTTGTAAAATGCCAATTAGTGTTCAAATCCCATTAGTAAACTAATTAAGATGTAGTTAAAATCTGCCACAGAGATTGTAAAACAGACAAATCAAATAACACATCGCCATCCACCCATGATAATAAAGAAATTTTCATTTGACTCAAGGGAGTTGGCACATTACTAATTAGTATTAATTCAGTTGTTTCTTTGCTGTTTAATTATAAATTTAGTGTGACCCATATTACAGCTAATAAACAGAAATTAAATCATTTATTCCTCCTTCTTTTACTAATTTTCACACTCTCTTTTTCTTTCTAATTACAGGCTTTTAGAATATAAACCAGATCAAATTTTTCCATATTGTCTTTTAAATCCTTGCATGACTTTGTATCCATTAGAATAGGTTAAGTAGAAATTATTAAAGTAAATTAAAATGAAGATCAGGCTTGAAAAATCCCTGAGCTAACCAAGCCAGTTAGGCCTTGAAAATAACTAACCTTGCTTAAATTGTAAATATAGGCAGAAAACTTAGGACATTTCTTGTAAATGCTTGCATTAAACAAACAAACAAACAAAAAAACAAAAAAAAAACAGAACTTAAGCTTAACCAGTAAGAGGAAGACAACAGATTATAGAACTATGGATTTTTCAGTGGGAGGGAGCAAATAAGACAATTTTCTGATGCTTATCAATCAAATATTTTCTTTGTATTACCTTCCAGTTCATTCCATAAAAGCCTATCCTTTATGCTTTTTCAGTGGCACTGAAGAACCACTCCTTGTTTGGAGCTTCCCTATTCATGATTACTGTTTATTTAAATAAGTTATTTAAATTATATTCACCTCAATTTATCTTTTTAACACAACATATATCCCACATTTGACCTGCTTTGAAAAATATTGAATTTATTATCTCACGTAAGTGGAATCCCACACATAGGGACATTTTCAGGCAGGTTGATTAAATGGCTCATTGTTTTCAAAGACCCATGGTCTTCTCATAACTCTGAAATCCATTGGATTAAATTCACCTCAAGGCTTGTTTCTCTTTTGATTTCAGAATAGTGTCTATCACTGTTACAGGTTTTCTTACTCATCACGCAACATTAAGGGTAGCCACAAATAATTTGATGTTGTCTCTATCTTGAGACAAGTTCTATGTACCATTCCCTTGAATTTGGGTGAGATCTATGTCTACTTGAACAATGAAATATATGGCAAAAGTGACTCTGTGCTTGTTCCTAGGCCCAAACCCTAAAATACCGGTAGCCTCTACTTCGTCTGTCTTTGAACACTTACTTTTGCAAACCAATAGTCATACTGTGCAACAGTCTAGTAAGCTCCAAAACAGGCCCCTATGAAGAGCAACTGTGGCTAGCTGAACTCCCAGGGAACCGCCCACACCAACTTATGATTCATGTAGATTAGCATCTTAAATGTAAATCTTCCATCCCCAGTCCAGCGGCCCAGCTGATGTCACACAGAATGAACATGAGTTATCCTCACATTGTCTTGTCCAGATTACTGATTCATGAATTAGATAAATGACCATTGTTTAAACTGCTGTTTTGTTCTTTTTTTCTTTTTTTAGTGAGAAGTTTAAGAAGTGATTGTGATGCAGCAATTAATAACGTAACCAAAACAGTCATATTTCTCAATAGATAGAAAAATATAAGTCCATATGTTCAGTGTGATGGGACCAACATAGTCCCACCACTCACTCCCTGAGTCACTCAGGAAATTCCAAAGCCAACTGCCTTTACCTAAACTAAGTCTAATACTGAAGTTGAGGTGAGGTCAGCTTCCACAGATGCACATGGCATATGGAGCAGTGCTAGGTTCAGCAAAGAGGAAGAAGAATTGGTGGCAGACAAATAATCTGCAGGGTCCACTGCTAACTACATACTTTCTTTTAAAAAGAGAAAGTTTTCAGATACCATTATTTAAGACAAAAATTTGAAACTTTTATAAACTGTCCTTAGGTTGTAAAGACAAAGAGGGACTATTAGAGCAAATGTTAATTCATCAAAGAGCGTGTTAAAATTGAGGCTGCACCATTTGAGGCCTTTATTCTGAGAAAATAGATAATTCAGAGGCTTACTACAAGATAAAAGCAATGACATTTAATAGATTATCTCTTAAAAATATGGAATGAAAAACATCCAAGCCCTTATGGAAAAAAGAAAGCTGACTTTAGTGTGAATTTTGAGAACATTCCTTTTGCAAAGCAGATACTTGGTACTTCACACAGACTTTCCCAATGCTTCGAGGGTAGACCACAGACAGTGAGATGATTAAGTTCCTAGGCTGGTATGCACTTTCTGCATGACTTTAGGAAAGTTGTCTAACTTTATGAGCTTCTTTTATCCATTTGATAGCAATTTATTGAGCAGTTAGGCTATAATAGACACTGCACCTTCATTTTAAAATGAAAATAAGCATACATCTTTTAAAAGTTTCTCTGAAGATTACATGAAGTCCTCTTTGTAAAAAAAACACAGTTTTATAACAATGTTCAATTATCAATCACGTTTTAAATTTCTGTATAACTATAGATGGAGATAGTAATAGCAGATAGCCAAGTCCATCTTCAAGATTTTACAACATATTTTAACTGATAGCAAATTCAAAGAGGAAAGAAATCCATTACTATCAGATAGTCTACACACTAAGGGTGCTGTGAAATAACAGGGATGGCTGGAACCAGCTTCATACACAACATGAGAATTTGAAAGAATCATCATTCTCAGCAAAATGACACAAGAACAGAATATCAAATACCACATGTTCTCACCCATAGGCGGGTGTTGAACACATGGACACAGGGAGGGGAGCATCACACACTGGGGTCTGTGCGGGGGAACTAGGGGAGGGACGGTGGGGGGTGGTGAGTTGGGGAGGGATAACATGGGGAGAAATGTCAGATATAGGTGATGGGGAGGAAGGCAGCAAACCACATTGCCATGTATGTACCTATGCAACAATCTTGCATGTTCTTCACATGTACCCCAAAACCTAAAATGCAATAAAATATATATTAAAAAAGAAAAAGACAGTGAGTCATCATTCTGTTACTCATGTAAGAAAGAGGCTATTGCAGATACCATAAAACAAATTCCATTGCCTTAAATTCTAAGAGGCTGTGATTATTTTAGGCTATAAGAAAATTACTGTTAAACCAAGCATTTTAAAATATCAGCCGAAAATTGAGAATACTTTATCATTCTATTTTTAAATAACTAAATTTGTGGGACTAAAGAACAACCAGACCTAGTGTCTTTAAAAGCACTTTTAAAATATAGGTTTCATTTTTGAAATTGATCTCTGCTCTGTTCCAAATGACTCTGGTCCCCAGGAAAGACAAATCGGGGAGAGTTTTGCAATTTAGACGACAGATTTTTAAACTTATTTAAGCCTTTATGCTCTTTCTTAAAGGCTTTTCATAATTTGCCTATTACTATCAAATTTATCCATTCATTCATTTTATTCTTACTTATGAGCATTATGCTATATACCAAAGAAATTTTGTTTGTAAGAAACCAAATGATTTCATCAGCTTTTTAGAGCATGAGGTATATAATTTTAATGCAATATTCATAATGGAACTGAGCAAAGTGACTTCATAGTCTACATCTCCCTCACTTATACCCAGATTATAATTTTCCTTGATTTCACATTCAATTTAACCTGGATAAATGCTGTAAGCAGAAGTTTTAACTATCATTAGAGTTACTCTATAGATGTAAACATACACAAACCATATGTGTATAAAATTTTCATTCAGCTTTTTTGCAAAAAAAAAATATATAGATCATTTTCTGTTATAATCCACTACATGAATCCTTGAAATATTTTTCAAAGTAAATTTAGCTTTATTTGACAATATCTATTTTTTTTTCTGCAACTGTGAAAGTAAGGCCTTGACCTCCCAGCGAATCTTTTCTTATGCAGAGGCTGCAATTTGTCACTCCTGAGTAATTTAGATTGAAACAATAGCAAGTGGCTTTGAAGAATTGTGGCGGGCATTAAAAGGTTAATTTTCTCAAAATGGAAATCTCTAACTGTCCCTCTGATTACTGAGAGGGCTGCAGAAATACGTGATTGCATGGCAATCAGGAGAATATTCTGGACATTAAATGAGAGTTTTGATAGATTTATGACCATGTTTACTACAGGGATGGTAAAAATGAATTAAAGAAAAATGTACATACCATACTGAACTGACCTGCTCTTGACAATTATGAAACCCTTTGGATTTTATACTGTGGGCTTAACCAGCAGTACTCCCCAAGGAAATAACTACTCCAAAGAGATATTTTGCCCAGTCAGTTAGTGAATTTTGTTCACATATGGAAGACCAGAGCTTACCAGGAGGAGGCCACCTCTGCAGAAAGTGTCTGTTTTAAAGGAAGACTCAGGTTTAAGTCCCCTACTGGTCCTTATTAGCTGAGAAACGTGAACACGTTATTTTAAAACTCAGCTTTGCCATCTGTAGAAAGAATGTTGGTGGTACTACTAAGCAATCGAGAGGTGTTTTACACTTTCTAAAATGCAGATAAAAATGAGGGCAAGGTTGCCCTGCCATAAGGAGAAATGGAAGGCACTGAGATTGAAGATTTACAGTTTACCTTCAAACACACGCGAGTTTGAGTACTACATCCATGACTTACCAATTACAACTATTTAGTTTGTTAATTTAGTGGTCTACAGTTTAGTTTCCTGATCTGTAAAATGTTATTTTTTAGCAAGATTATTGAGAGGATTAAATGAGGTAATTAATGTAACATGATGAGAATGCTTTCTAGCACATTGTAAGCACTTAAAATAAATGTTAACTAATAGTAGCTATTTTATTTTATTTCAGTTAACCAAATGGTTAATTAAAAGCTTAGTTGGTGAGCCAAGAATGAATGGAAGGGAAGAAAAAGTAGTTACGAAGGCCAATGTTACCCATGTCATTAAGAACTGAAAATGTGATCCAGGCCAACTCAGCCATCTCGCTGGCAGCTAGATCCCTCTGCTGAAGACGATTACATTAAGATATGTAAGTCTGACGTTGTAAGAGAGTTGCATACTCCAAATAATATCCCGTTCTTCTGTTATCATCTCCAGGCAGCCATCTATTACCTGGCTTTCCAGTACTTTGCTGAAAGGAAAAAAAACTGATGATCTCTCCAGGCCCAAATAAATATCTAATCTAGATATTGCAGTCTTCATTGAAAATAATACAAGATCTCTCATTGTATATATTAGTCTTCTACATGTTTCAGTAGAAGTCAATCATTTGAAGCTTGATAGCCTCCAAATATATCATAATTTCTAAACTCTGAAACTGAGGATATGGCTTAGGATGAGCTGAACACATTAAATTGTGGCTTCCATTTAGGAATCCATTCAAAAAAACATGGCACTCATCTAATTCATCATATAACTCTAAAACTAGATGGCTGTTTTCCCATGATCAGTGGTTTACTTAAGCCTGATGAGGGAACATATGTGGAAAATATTGGTTTCAGTTATGAAGTAAAGGTGACAAAAATTTCATTGTGTTTAAGAAAGTTATTAGTTGAATCTAGGACCCTTAGGAAAGAACGTATCTGCCAGGTTCTGGGAATGAACTAAAGTGTGTATGGAATTATATGTTACTACTACATTACACGTATTACCTCTTATTGTTATACAAGGCAAATTATAAAAATAAAAATGAGATGCAAGATATATACATAAGATTTTGATAATTTGAATACAACATAGAAGATACATTGCTTAATCTTACTGAATTTTATCATTTGGAGTAAGTCTGGTCTGATTAGACTACCTTCAAAATTGTACATCCTTAGCAAAAGTCCACCTTTAGGACATTTATTTTAATAAATAACAATTTATAATTATCATATCAATTATGGTATATACTCAGTTGCTTCCAAATTACATTTGTGTCAATCAAAACAATTCAATTTTCAAAGTATTAAAAATTGTCATCCCAGATATTATTTGTGAAACTGCTTTGTCTGTGTATAGTTTTATAAGTAAACTTTGACAAGCTCTCATTTAAATTTTTATAAATTTAGAGTTGTGTAATCTGAAATGAATCAAATTCAACTGTAACATCTCAAGTGAAAAGCATACTAGTCATAGAGGAAGAAGTTAATACCTGAGAATTTTGCTGCAGAATTATTATGAGATTTCTATTTTAGCAATCCCTTCATAAATAATGTATTAGAGATATGAATTCAGAGACTATGTAATGAATATTCTTTACACTGAGATACATGTAATATATTGTCACATGATAATTAAGGTTAAAATTGTTTCAATTTTTAAATACTCTAAGCAGAAATGTTAAGAAAAAATAATGTAAACAAAAGTATCAAAATTATTATTCCAAGTATTAATATATACAAATTGCTTTTTAAATATCTTCAAGGGTATTAAAATGATGTGCATAATTGATGAATGTTAAGTTAGTCATATGTCATTCTTATTTATTTACTAAAAGGGCTTCCAGTTGTATCTTTCCTAAATAATAGCTATTAATCTTTTTCTGTTTACAAGACAGTATACTGAGTCAATATGCTTTTATTTTAAGTTTAGAAAATCTTTTTAAATTTAATCTTGAAGTCATTCAATATTTTAATCTGTAAAATATTAATTTATTTGTATGTCAAAGCTTTATAAATTTTAAATGAAGAAATTCAATTAATTGCTTATGAAGGTTTAATGTTTTGTCAAAGAGTGATGGCCTATATGTCAAATGTTAAATTAAAATTCTTTCTTAAAAAATAGTTGGTATCTTAAATTTTTTAAAAATTCTCATATTATTTTTCATTGATTAAAGACCCTGAAATACAAAATGAGCAGTGATCTGCCCACCTCAGCCTCTGAAAGTGCTGGGATTACAGGCGTGAGCCATCATGCTCGGCCCAGATAATAATTGTTTTAAAAGAAGAAAGTCTTTCTGTAGTTTTCTTATAACATTAGCTGTTACAGGGTTAAGTTTTAATGACCATTGTTTCATTTTTCATAATATCATATCTATATTATAATATTCACCCACATAAATAAATAAAGAGACATTTACAAATTGGTGTTTTCTTCTCCCTTCTTAACAGCTACAGAGGACACTTGCCTGGCCCCATGAAAAGTCACTCTGGGTTCTGTGACAATCACCACAGCCCAAATCACTCCAGGGGGTTTTGGTTCACATCTTTAGAACTCTTTCTAGTCTTGACACTCACAACTTATTAAAAAGGCTTAGTTTCTTCTCAACTGAAAACACAACAGGATAAAAGAACAAAGAAAAAGGGAGTTCTCTAATTCAGTCTTAAAATAATTACACAGAAAATGAATTGCATCCTTCTGGGCTTATAAAATAAAGAGAGGCAAAAGGAAAAGAAAAATAACCAAGCACATTCTCTTTCTTTTAACTACATGGGTAATACAGTGTATTGAAGAAAAGTAACATTATATTTTGGCCTAAAGTACTTTTTAAAATTTTACATTATTGTCCCTGATTAAAAAGTGAGTACAATGTTTGTGAAACAGCTTTAAAATATTGCAGTAAGAACCTTCTCACTCCACTTAAATAGAGGTGATTTTCTCTGTAAGCTCCCAAGGCAAGTTTTACTTTGCAGAGACACTTGCATGACTTCCTTTCCATCAACTTAACCAAAGTTACACCCCAGAATCTGGCATTGCAAACCAAAGTGCAATGATGATGCACAGAACCTATGACAAAAACAGTTACAAAATTTGGCTCTGCGCAAGATTGGCAATGAAAAGAACTGACTTAGCTGTTTGCAACACCTTAGGCAAAATTCAAACTGATCTTTTAGAGTATAGTGGGATATTTCCTTTAGTAATATCTAGCATTGTGTACATTTTCAATGAATCTGCCGAAGGTGTGAGAAATGAAGTTTTCCCCCTTTTAGCTCCAGTTAAACAACGGACACACTGCTAACTCTTTAGCCATTATATCCTCTCTGTATAGAAAGGCGAGGAAAAAAAAGATTAATAATGTGAGGGCTTTAGCATCTAAAAGAATTAAGAGTTAAGTTCTGGTTTTACCTATTAGTACATGGTAATTTGGGGCAAGTCAGCTGCTTCTTTCCTCCCTCCTGTCCTCTCTTCCCTATACTCCTTCACTCGAACTTTCTCTTCCCCTGTTCCTCCCTCTCTCCCACTTTCTTTATCCCTTCCTTTTTTCTTCCTTCCCATTTTAGTCTCTCTCCTCCATTTATAAAAAAGAAATTCAAGCTGAGGGCCAGGAGCTATGGCTCACGCCTGTAATTTCATCATCTTGAGAGGCAGAGGCAGGTTGATTGCCTGAGTCCAGCAGTTCAAGACCAGCCTGGGCAACATGACAAATCCCTTCCTCTAAAAAAAAAAAAAAA
>NW_016107813.1:172957-202179 GCF_001604975.1 Cebus imitator | reverse complement strand
AAAAAAAAAAAAAAAAGAAAAAAAAAAGAAATTCAAATTGAAAAACACTAAAATCACAAAGGGAAATCATATGATTCTGAATACTTAAATCTTGCTCCTAAGATGTATGCACTTTGTGCTTTTTCTTCTTTATTTAGCTGGATTTTCCTTTTAAATGTCATTAAGAATAAACATTTATTTTTAGAATGCTTTTTGGTTTATGGAAAAATTGATTAGATAGTACTAAGTTTCCATAAATCCCTTGGCCAGTCCCCGTAGTTAACATCTATGTTATTGTGTTACATTTATTAAAATGAATGAATCAATGTTCTTTATGTATCTACCTACGTATGTATGTATGTATGTATGTATGTATTTATCTGTTTATTATTTATTTATTTATTTCTGGGATGGAGTTTTCCTCTTCTTGCCCAGGCTGAAGTGCAACGGTGGTATCTCAGGGCAAAGCAAACTTTGCCTTCCTGTCTCTATTAAAAATACAAAATTAGTTAGGAGTGGTGATGGACACCTGTAATACCAGCTACTCAGGAGGCTGAGGTAGGAGAAACACTTGAACCTGGGATCATATGATAAGACTATGTTTAACTTTGTAATAAACTGCCAGGCCGTTTCCAAAATGGCAATAGCATTTTGTATTCCTACTAGCAATGAATGACAGTCCCTGGTGCTCCGATGCCTTGCCCAGGAATTGCTATTTCCAGTGTCATTAGATTATAGTTGTCCTAATAGGTATGTAGGGATATCAGATGATTGATTTAATTCGCAATTCCTGATGACATATGATGTCAAGTATGTTTTTATATGCTTATTTGCCATATTTCTATCTTTTCTAGTGTGCATCAGTTTTTTGAATCATTTTTAAATTGGTTCGTGTGTTTACTTTTGTTGGGTTTTCATAGTTATTTGTATATGTAGGATAGCACTTGTTTAACATATGTTTTCTCATGTCTGTGACTTGTCTTTGCATTCTCTTACTGTGTAATATGCAGAGCAAAAGTTTTTAATTTTAGTGAAGTTCAACTACTACAGTTTTTTTCTTTGATCATGCTTTTGTGTTGTGTCTCAAATATCATTATCAAACCAAAGGTCATCTAGACTTTCTGTTTTCTTCTGAAAGTTTTATATATTTTTGTTTCACATTTACATCTCTGATCAATGTGATTTATTTCTGTGAAAGATATAAGGTCTGTATCTGGGTTCTTTCTTTTTAATATGGACACCCACTTATTTCAGCATCATTCATTGACGACTATTCGTTTTCTATCAAATTACCATTGTCTTGACTATTGTATCTTTATAAGTTTTGGAGTCATGATATTTGAATCATCCAGCTTAGTTCCTGATATGCTTTGGCTGTGTCTCCACCCAAATCTCATCTTGAATTGTAGTTTCCATAATCCCTTCATGTTGTAAGAGGGACCTGCTGGGAGGTAATTGGATCATGGGGAAAGTTACCTTTATGCTGCTGTTCTCATGATAGTGAGTGAGTTCTCACAAGATCTGATGGTTTTATAAGGGGATTTTCTCCCTTTGGCACTTCTCTCTTCTGCTGCCATGGGAAGAAGGACATGTTGCTTCCTGTTCCACCATGACTGTAAGTTGCCTGAGACTTCTGCAACCACACGGAACTGTGAGTCAATTAAACCTCTTTGCTTTATAAATTACCTGGTCTTGGATATTTCTTCATAGCAGCATGAGAATGGACTAATACAGTTCCTCTTCTTTAGCATTGTTTTGATTATTCTAGGTCTTTTGCCTTTGCATATAAACTTTATAATAAGTTTGCAGGTTTCTATAGAATAGCTTGATGTGATTTTGACTGAAATTTCATCAAATCTGTACATCAATTTGGAAGAACTGATATCTTTACAATATTGAGTCTTTTAATATGTGAACACAGAAATATCTTCCTTCATTTAATATTTTCAAACTTTCATCAGAGTTTTGTAGGAATCTACAAGTAGATGTTACAGATATCTCATTAGATTTATACCTAAGTATTTCATTTTTGGTTTGGGGATGGGAATATTGTAAATGGTACCTTTTCAAAAAATTCAAATACCAGTTTGTTACTGGTATATATGAAATCAATTAGCTTTTGTATATTAGCCACGTATCCTGTGCCTCTCCAAAATTAGTTTATTTAAGAAGGTTTTATTCACTTAATTTTGAAGACTCTTGAGGTTTTCTACATAGACATTCATGTCATCTATAAACCAAATTGTTTGATTCTTTCTCCCAAAATGTACATATTTTATTTCTTTTCATGCTTATTGCACAAGCTAGGAACTCCAGTATGATGCTTCATATAATTGATGAGGAATTATATCACTACCTATTTCCAATTTTAAGATGAGATCATCCAGTCTCTCACTACTAAATGTATTGTTCACTAAAGTTTATTTGTGCTTTGTATATGTGCTTTATCAAGTAGAGGAAGCTCTCCTCTCTTCCTAGCTTGTTGAGAATTTTAACGTGAATGAGTTTTGCATTCAGTCAATAATGCAAAGACCTAACTAATTTGCATTATATTAATTGTTAAAATATCTTTAAAATATTAGAAGGTTTCAATGTAGTTTCAGAAAGATGAAATAAACTTTTGGAAGCAAAAAAAAATGGTGACAAAGTAAAAGGTATATTTATATTTTTAATAGAACTGCCTAGATAATTAGTGCTTGAGTGTAGTGTAGTACATTTTTTTCCTCCAAAGATATTCAACAACTGGAAAAGTCGTCAAAGAAGCATATCAAGCCATGCTGGAGTAGTCGTTTTACAACTTTATAATGCAAAGTATCTTCTGTAGTATCAGTTTAAATTCAGATTTCTGGGCTTCACTCTTTTAAGTGCATGATTTTATGGATGATTTTGCAATGTGCTATTGATGCAAAGCTGATGCAAAAGCGTTTGAGAAATTTTGGTCTAGAGGTATGACACGATGAGTTCTAAGGTTTATTCCAAACTTTGAATCCCATGAATTTAAAAAGATAAACATTTCAAGCAAAGATATGATTCAGCCTGGGACTCAGATGATAAGTATAACTTCACAGTGAATCTCAACATTGTTCAAAATGACATTGCCCTGACTAGTATTATCTATATCAGAAGACAGGTAAGTCTTAAATCTCAACTTTTTTAAAAAAATATTAACAAATCCATCTCTGAAATAAAAAGTATTTGGCTTAATGAGGGTATCTTTCCAGTTGTCATATCTTAAACAGAAACCAGGTTGCATTTATTGCTTCTGAAACAATATGTAAATGCAAACCTAATATAATCTACATTAACAAAGTTTATATAATTGTAACCTTGCTGAGAAATCTGCAATGTTTATTTCAGAATAAAAATTTATTCTTGTGATTAGAGAACCAAAACATACTTTAACAAAAGGGTACACTATTTTAGAAGCTGGTGCAAACTCAGCACTGTGCTTTTTCAAATTGACAGTATTTTAAGCCCCAGTGGTTGAAATGAATAACAATAACATTTTAGTCTCATAAAAAGCCTGTTACTTATTAAGTCTGCATAATAAGTAGATGCAGAAGAACCTTATAACTGTATGATTTTCATCCTGGGAATATCATTTTTTATTTGAATAACTTTTCCCTGAATGCATTTAAAATAGGGAAGAAAAGGAGTTTATGTGAAATTACATTATTTTAGAACATACAGTGGTAATTCATATCTATTAAATATTTAAGACACATTGCTATTCAAATATTTTCAAAGGTGTTACAGACCTAATCTCCCTTCATTTCTCATTGTATTATCTTTAAATAATCATAATCAAGAAGTAAAGTCAGCTAGAATATGGCAGGATATGGCTGCTTTTGACATGATAACAGGGTTTATGTAGATATTTTGTTATAGTAGTTTAAATATTTGAGATTTTAAAACTGTATGATTCGAAAAAATAAAAAAAACGTAAGTGAGAAAGAACTCTATTGTGTTTTCAGACTTACCTTCATATTTGAAGTTAGAAAACGTTGACGTTGTTACCTTAGTTTGTATGCAACTGTTAGACAATGTATGATATTTCACATTGAAGAAACCCTATGTTAATAAGGGCACATTTTCATATGATCAGGTACTCACATTGCGTATGGGCAAGTACTTTGATAGGGAAGAAACATATCTCATTTCCAAGAACAGATACTCATGCAAGTGAGTTTGTTATTTAACTTGAGACTCTTAACATCTTCTTATTAAAACAATGTCATTAACGAGAGCCTCTCATTCTTAATAAAGTCTTCTCTTTACTTTTGGGCACACAAACTAGTTGATATACTACTTGTAATCTTTATTTGGTTATGAAAATTTCCTTACCCAGAACTTGTAATTTTCATCACAAGGCAGAATAAAACTCCAGCATTTTCCTCATTCTTGATTGTACCATAATGGTTTTAGAAATAGACCTCCTCTTCTTTCCTGGTCTTTGGAGATCTATTACACAGTGATGTGAAAATAACCAAAAATAACAGAAACTCACAGGTAGAGCTTTAAACTCTTCCACTGAAGCCATTACTTGGGGAATAGATGTGATTCATCATCTATATTGGTTAGAGAGGAAGAAGATATTAGACAACAAGTCCCGATAAAGGACAAAAGTAGAGTCAACCAATTTGTTATGGTGCGACAGAAACAGATACTGAAAAAAAAAATTGTATTCTTATCAATTGAGCAGGGACTACAAATTGAAGTTCATACTATTCCAACAGTCAACAAGGTAGATTTGCTTCTTTTTGGAGTATTTTTCAGGACAAATAATATCACTGAAAAAAAAAGATCTGTACCTTCAGATTTTTTTAAAGTACATGTAAACAGTGCTCAGTCACTGTCTTAGGTAACTCCAGTGTAGTGACTGAAAACATGGATTCAAACAGGCATGGTTTGTTCCCTGTCTTTGCCAAATATTAGCAATATACAGTGGTTCAGAAGAGCAGATTGTTAGTTTCTGTTTCTATTTCTGTGTTCAGTGATCACATTGGTAGCTTGAAATCAGCCATGATGTGGAAATTTACACTGTGGAACCAGGAAAACGCTATAAATCAAGCCTCTTTCTGTCCCAATTTTTGTTATTAAGCAGGGTAATTCAGGCTCCATGTCCAAAAGCAAACTGATTCAACTCTTTAGCTCTCAGATTATGTCATCTATAAGATTAAGCTAATAAAACTACTTTAAGTACTTTTCTAAGAATTATTTTTTGTAATGTTTTAAAGTACCTATTCCAGTGACTGCTTTATAGTAAGTACCCCCAAATGGTAGTGTGTCTTTATTATTATATGTTCACTAGAAATAAAACTACCAAAACTATTTACCTGTAATAGATAAAATAACATGATGATAAATATTATCTAGACAAGTACAAAAAAACGTGTAACATAGATCCTGGAATTCCTTATTGAATGATTAATTGTTAAATGAATTAAAACACAAGTGATATGGTTTGGTTGTGTCCCGACCCAAATCTCATCTTGAATTCCCATGTGTTGTGGGAGGTAAACTATGTGAGGTAATTGAATCAAGGAGGTGGGTCTTTCCCCTGCTGTTCTCATGAGAGTGAATACGTCTTACTATATCTGATGGTTTTAATAATGGGAGTTTCCCTGCACAAGCTCTCTCTCTTGCTGCCATCCATGTAAGATGTGACTTGCTCCACCTTGCCTTCCACCATGATTGTGAGGCCTCCCCAGTCATGTATCTGTAAGTCCATTAAACCTCTTTTTATTCCCAATCTCAGGTTGACCTTTATCAGCAGCGTGAAAATTGACTAATACAAGAAGTTAGGAAAATATCTCAGTAATATATGAATTAAATAATAAAATAAGTACTTTTGTGGGAGAAAAAAAGGATGCAATACATTCATATTTCATGAATATTTAATGAGCATCTACTATTTGCAAGACATTGCTGATATTTTATAGGGGAAATTCTTACTCTCATGGAAGGCACCTTCTGTTCAGTGGATATGATCAATGAACAAGTTAACAAATACAGACACATACAATGTCAGATGGATAAGGTAAGGGAATAGAAAGTGGCAGGGCAGAAGGGAGGGACTGCTATATTCAATAGAGTAGAGCCAAATCTTCTTTACTAAGGTAACATTTGAATTGTTATGTGAATACAATGAGAAAGGGTTGAGCCATGCAGGTATTTGGCAGCAGAGCATTCACCATAGTGGGAGAAATAATGAACACAACATGATGCAGGAACACAATGTGCTTCACATATTCCAAAAACAGCAAGGAGGCCAGTGTGACTAGCAAATCTTCATAATGGGTGTTTAAAAACTTACGTATGCATTACAAAATTAGCTTACTTTATAAATGAATTCAGTTCTTTGATTCTCAATAACTATCACAGAATATCTCCTCCAAGCTTGCCTGAAATCCTAGATGTTGCCTAGTATTTAAGTGCATTTGCTTTGTACAAAATAAACTGGGGATTCAATTCTCAATCTTGTCATTTGCTTTGTGCTCAGAGGACAATTATTCATCTATCTGCTGTTATGTTAGTCTCATATTAATTTGCTTACATTCATATGGCTACTCAATACTTGGTCTTTTGGTCTGCCAATTTTGTGTGTGTGTGTGTGTGTGTGTGTGTGTGTGTGTGTGTGTGTGTGTGTGTTGTTTCTGTTTTGTTTTGTTTTGGTTGTGCTTTTCCTTTTTCTTATTCTCTCAAATTTCTTGCCTCCCATTGGCTTAAAATTTCTTATTTTCTCTTTTGTACTACCATTATTTTACTGCTATTATCTGACATGACTTGTGATATAATAAATCCCACAGTACTTTTAATAATTACATATGCATAGTTCACAAAACTAGTTAAAATTATGTTTTTCTGATAAATTAAGTGGAATGTTTCTCTTCCTTCTAAACAAGGAAAAATAATGCCCTGTTATTCTACCATATTACTGTTTACATAGAATTTATTTACATATTTTGAAATGTACAAAGCTATTATTATGTTTCTGAGATATTATTTACATACATGAAATGCGGAAGTATTAAGAGTATAGTTCCTTCAGTTTCAAAAAAATGTATTTATTTGTTTAAACCATACCTGCTTTTTAGGCATAGAGCATTAACATCAGCCTGTAAGTTCCTTATACTCATTCTCATTCTCAGTCAGTTCCTTCAAAAAACCAGTGATCTGATTTTTATCCACATAGCTTAATTTTACCTATGCTGGAACTTTATAAAATTTGAATTACACAGTATTTACTCTTCTGTGAATTACTTCTTGCACTAGTCATAAAGTTTTTAAGATATTTTAATGTTCTTGTGTATATAAATAGTCTGATTCTTTCTTTTTTCAATAAATACTTCATTATACATATCCACCACTGTATATCTATTTCCTTCTTGATCAACAGGTGACTTTTAAAAAATAAGAATATCAAACTGGGCAGTTTCCAGTTTGATATTCTTATTTTTTAAAAGTCTCCATTATATTATTTACGTAATAGAGTACAGAGAGTTTTGTAGGCGTGTTTTCTTTTATCTTAGATAAACATCTAAAATTATGATTGCTGGATGGTAGAGTGGTGCATGTCATAGCTCAGAGCACAATAACCCAAAATATGGCATCGTGGCAATTGAGAATGCTGCAGAAGCAAGAAAGTCACTCTGACCCTCCTTTGCAATATTGTGTCATGCAGCATCATTACAAATTTCTCTCAACTACCACAATTGAATATAGGTTGTAAGGTCCTCTTTTCAGAGCAGTCCTGCCCCATACACGGAGGAAAGGAATGTCAAAGACACAGAGATGCAGAAAAGCTCTAAACAGGTTTTGCTGAATTCCCCCCAGTTTATTACCATTAATAATATTTACCAGGCTGGGCACAGTGGCTCACGCCTGTAATCCCAACACTTTGGGAGTCTGCGGCAGGTAGATCACCTGAGGCCACAAGTTCAAGACCAGGCTGGCCAACATGGTGAAACCCCCTCTCTACTAAAAATACAGGCAAGCGCTGTAATCTCAGCACTTGGGAGGCTGAGATAGGAAAATCATTTGAACCTGGGAGACAGAGGTTACTGTGAGCTGAGACTGCACCATTGTAGTCCAGCCTGGGCAACATGAGCAAAACTCCATCTCAAAATAATGATAATAATAATAATAATAATAATAATAACATTTACCATACCATTTTTGTCAAACCATGTTTCTACACAACTATCCACTTCTTTCATCAGAATTAGCATAAAAGTACATACTTTTCGTGGGGTCTTGGGTTTTTTTTTTTTTCTGAAGTTTTTCATGTGTAATGTAAAACATTGTTAAATTAATTTGTCATTCTTTTCTCTTGTTAATCTGTCTTTTGTTATAGAGGTACCAGCCAAGACCCTTGCAATGGCTAAGGAAAAGATATTGTATATTCTTTCCTACACGTGTATTTTACATTAAAAAAATCAGGCATTCGAATGGTTGTGTCAATTTCTTTTCCTGCTACAAATCTATAGAAGTTTTAATTCTTCCATATCCTTGCCAATATTTGTACTGTTGATTTTCTTTTGCTTTAATTTTTGTCACTTAAGTAGGTGTAGGTTGGTGTTTCACCATGGCTTTAATTTGAATTTCCAGAAGACAAATGATGTTGACCACAATTATGTACTGATCGGCCGTATGTTTTCTTATATACTCATTTTGAAGCTTCTATTCAAGTCTTTTATCTATGCTTGAAATTGATAAAATATTATTGCTCCTTATTTATTCTAGATGCAAATACATTGTTGCTGTTTTTGTTTTTAACTTTTATTTTAGGTTCAAGGGTAGATGTACAGGTTTGTTATACAGGTAAACTCATGTCATGGGATGATATGATTTGCCTCTGTGTACCCACTCAAATGTCAATTTGAACTGCAATCCCCGCATGTCAGGGGAGGGATCTGGTGGGAGGTAATTGGGTAATTAGGGTGAATTTACCCCTTGTTCTTGTCATGAGAGTGAGTGAATTCTCCTGAGATGATTGTTTAAATGTGTATGGCAGTTTCCCGTTCACTTTCACTCTCTCTCGTGTCCTCCATCATGGTAAGACGTGCTTGCTTTCCCTTTATCTTGTAGAAGAAATTTCTAAGCAGCAAACTATTTAAGATTTGGCCTGGCTGCTCCTAACAGTGTTCAGTCACTGACATTCACAAAGAGATGATCTGAAATTGGAACTTATGTTTTTAAAAGGGGAAGCAGCTGGGCATGGTGGCTCATGCATGTAATCCCAGCACTTTGGGAGGCCAAGGTGGGTGGATCACCTGAGGTCAGGTATTCAAGAACAGCCTGGTCAACATGGAGAAACCCCATCTGCAGTAAAAAAAAAAAAATACAAATTTAGCCAAGTGTAGTCATGGATGCCTGTAATCCCAGCTACTCAGGAGGCTGAGACAGGAGAATTGCTTGAACTCAGAAGGTGGAGGTTATAGTGAGCCAAGATCATGCCATTGCATTCCAGCCTGGGTAACAAGAGTGAAACTCCATCTCAAAAAATAAATAAATAAAATAAATAAAAGGGGAAACAGAGCATAAAAGTTTGGAAAATTTGAGGCTGATCATGTGGTAGGAAAAAAAACTCATTTTCTGGGAAGAAATTCAAGCCAACTGCAGAAATTTGCATGAGTAAAAAGGAATTAAATATTAATTGCCAACAATGGGGAAAGTGTCTACATGGCATATCAGAGACATTTGGGAAAGTCCTTCCCATCACAGACCCAGATGCCTATCATATTAAAACGGTTTGGTGGGCGAAGTCCAGGGCCCAGCTTCCCAGTGAAGCCTGGGGACACAGTACCCTGTATCCCAGCCATTCTAGCTCCAGCCACAGATTTTAAAAAGCCAACCTACAACTCAGGTGGTTGCCTGGGAGGATGCAAGCCCCAAGCCTTTGTGGCTACCACATGGCATTGGGCCTGTGAGTATGCAGAAGGCAAAAGTTGAGGTTTGGGAACCCCTGCCTAGATTTCACAGGATGTGTGGAAATATAGGGATGTCCAGGTAGAATTCTGTCCTGGAGGCGGAATCCTTATGAAGAACCTCTGTTAGGGCAGTGCAGAGGGGAAATATGGAGTTGGAGACCCCACACAGTGTCCCAACTGGGGTACTTCCTAGTAGGAACTGTTCGATAAGGCAACTATTCTTTAGACCCCATAATGGTAGATCTACTAATAGTTTGCAGCATGTGTCCAAAAAAGCCACACACACTCAATGCTAGCCTGTGAAAACAACCATGGAGGCTATACCCTACAGAACCACAGAGGCAGAGCTTCCCAAGAACTTGAGAGTCCACCCATTCCATCAGCATGCCCTGGCTTTGAGACACAGAGTAAAAGGACATCATTTTGGAGCTTTAAGATTTAATGACTGCCCTACTGGGTTTTTAATTTGCATGGAGCTTGTGGTCACATTTCTGGCCAATTTATCCCATTTGAAGTGGGAGAATTTCCATGAAGTCATAAGGAATCCACCTCTGCATTAAACTTCTGCCTGGACATCCAAGCATTTCCATACATCCGCTGATATCTAGGCAGAGGTTCCCAAAACTCAATTGTTGGCTTCTTTCTACCCACAGTTTTAACACCACGTGAAAGCCACCAAGAATTGGGGCGTGTACCCTCTGAACCAATGGCCCAAGCTGTACCTTGGACCCTTTTAGCCATGGCTTGAGCTGAAGCAACTGAAACATGGGGCACCACATCCTGAGGCTGCGCAAAGCAGGGTGGCCCTGAACCTGGCACAAAAACAAACAAACAAACAAAACCATTTTTTTTTCTCTTAGGCCTCTGAATCTCTCAAGGGAATGGCTGCTGCGGAGGTCTCTGTCATGCCCTGGAGACATATTCCCCATTATCTTGGTGATTAATATTTGGCTACTCATTACTTATGCCAATATCTGTAGCCAGCTTGAAATTTTCCCCAGAAAATGGTTTTTTCCTTTTTAAATCAAAGGCAGGCTGCAAATTTTCTGAGCTTTTATATTTACATATGTTATTATATAAAATATAAATGTTTTATATTTATATTTCTTTGAATGCTTTGCTGCCTAGAAATTTCTTCTATCTGATACCCTAAATTATCTCTCTCAGGTTCAAAATTCCATAGATCTCTAGCACAGGGGCAAAATGCTGCCAGTCACTTTGCTGAAGCATAGCAAGGGTGATTTTACTCCAGTTTTTAACAAGTTCCTCTCTCCACCTGAAACCACCTCAACCTGGACTTTATTGTCCATATCACTATCAGCATTTTGGTCAAAGCCAATCAACATGTCTCTAGGAAGTTCCAAATTTTCTCACATTTTCCTGTTTTCTTCTGAGTCCTCCAGACTGTACCATTCTCTGCCTGTTACCTGGTTCCAATGTCGCTTACACATTTTTAGGCATTCTTATAGCAGTGTCTCACTCTCTCTGGTACTATGTTACTGTATTAGTTTGTTTTCATGCTACTGATAAAGAAATACCAAAGACTGGGTAATTTATTAAGAAAAGAGGTTTATTTGACTCACAGTTCTGCATTGTTGGCAAAGCCTTGAGAAACTTAGAATCATGGCAGAAGGCAAAGAAAAAGCAGGCACCTTCTTCACAGAGTGGTGTGACAGAATGAGAATACGTTTCAGCAGGGAAAATGCCAAATGTTTATAAAACTATCAGATCTCATGAGAAATCAGTACTAGGAGAACAGCATGGGGAAACATGCACCCCTGATTCAATTACCACTCATCTGGTCCCTTCCAAAACACGTGAGGATTATGGGAATTACAGTTTAAAATGCGATTTGGGTGGGGACACAGCTAAACAAAATCAGACAATTATAATTTGATAGCATACAATTTGTTGGATTTAACTGATTTTTTGATTTCTGGTTTCTTTACCCAAGATTGCTGCATTATTCATATTTTTTTCTTTTGGTTTGAGCTTTCGAGTTTGAAATACATTATTAGGTAATTTGTAAGACTCTATTGGTAGTGTATATTCTTTGTATAGCTGAAAGTTTCATGTAATAGTCTTGTCTGAATCATATGTTCACTGGCTAGGAAATTCTATGTTGAAAGTTGTAGTAATTTTACTGTAATAATTTTATTTTCAATCATATTTTTATTCATTTTTATGCATTTTTATCTCTTTAGTTGGCATTTAGAAATTTTTTTTCTTTATCCTTGACATGTTGCTGTCCTGTTATATATTCAATGTACAGTCAATGCACTAAGATAATTCATATACTTCTTCAATTCAAGAAGAGTTTCAACCATATTTTTCTGAATGTTATCCCTGTCATTTTATTAGGAAAATATTAAAACTTTCTTCTGTGTTATCTATGCTTGTAAATTTATTTTTTATATTTTTTAGGTTTTTATTTCCCTATGCTTTTTTATTCTTCCCCTATAGATTTACCTCGAGTTACAAACAATTTAATTACATTCTTTAAGTTATTTAAAAATATACAATTAAGTTGTTATTGCATATCATCACCCTATTGAATTATGAAATAGTTCTTCTTTCATATACTTTTTCATTTATAAATTCTTCAGTGCTATTTTCCAATAGAAAATCCACTCTATACATAGATTAACTATTATTTCAGTTATTGTGTATACTTTGTATTTCAATACATGTATATATTTTCTTTTTAAAAATTTTTTAAATTTTACTTTAAGTTCTTGGATAATGGATAGAACATGCAGGTTTGTTACATGGGTATACATTTGCTATGGTGGTTTGCTGCAACTATCAACCCGTCATTCAGGTTCTAAGCTGTGCATACATTTGGTATTTTTCTTAATGTTCTCCCTTCTATTGACCCTCATCTTCTGACAGGTCCTATTGTGTGATGTTCCCCTCCCTGTATACATGTGTTCTCATTGTTCAACTCCCACTCATGAGTGAGAACATGCAGTGTTTGGTTTTCTGTTCTTCTGTTAGTTTGCTGAGAATGATGGCTTCCAGCTTCATACATGTTCCTCCAAAAGACATGAACTCATTCCTTTTTATGGCTGCATAGTATTCCATGGTACACATGTGACACGTTTTCTTTATCCAGTCTATCATTGATTGGCATTTGGAATGGTTTCAATTCTTTGCTGTTGTAAATAGTACTACAATAAACATACATGTGCATGTGTCTTTAAAGTAGAATGATTTATAATCTGTGGGGAATATGCCCAGTAATGGGTTTGCTGAGTCAAATGGTATTTCTGGTACTAGATCTTTCAGGAGTCACCACACTGTCTTTGACAATGGTTGAACTAATTTCCACTTCTAACAACAGTGTAAAAGCGTTCTTATTTCTCCACATCCTCTCCAGTATATTTTGTCTCCTGACTTTTTAATGATTGCCATTCTAACTGGCATGAAATGGTGCCTCAGTGTGGTTTTGATTTGCACTTCTCTAATCACCAGTGATGATGAGCTTTTTGTTTTTCATCTGCTTGTTGGGCCCATAAATGTCTTCTTTTGAGAAGTGTCTTTTCATAACCTTTGCCCACTTTTTGATGGGGTTGTTTTGGTTCAGTTCCTTGTAGACTCTGGATATTAGCCCTTTGTCAGGCAGGGAGATTGCAAAAATTTTCTTCCATACTGTAGGTTGCCTGTTCACTCAAATGATAGTTTCTTTTTATGTGCAGAAGGTCCTTAGTTTAATTTGTTCCCATTTGTTAATTTTGGCTTTTGCTGCCATTGCTTTTGGTGTTTTAATCACGAAGTCTTTGTCCATGCCTATGTCCAGGATGGTATTGCCTAGGTTTTCTTCTAGAGTTTTTATGGTTTTGGCTTTAGATTTAAGTCTTTAATCCATGTTGAGTTAATTTTTGTATAGCATAAGAAAGGGGTCCAGTTTCTGTTTTCTGCATATGGCTAGTCAGTTTTCCCTGCACCATTTATTAAATAGGGAATCATTTCCACATCACTTGTTTTTGTCAGGTTTGTGTGGATGTGTGGTGTTATTTCTGAAGTCTTTCTGTTCCATCTCTTTTGGTACCAGTACCATGTTATTTTGGTTACTGTAGACTTGTAGTATAGTTTGAAGTCAGGTAGTGTGATGCCTTCAGCTTTGTTCTGTTTGCTTAGGATTGTCTTGGCTATATGGAATCTTTTTTGGTTCCATAAAAAAATTTAAAGTATTTTTTTCTAATTCTTGGAAGAAAGTCAATAGTAGCTTCATGGGAATAGCATTGAACCTGTAAATTACCTTGGTCAGTATTGCCATTTTCACAATATTGATTCTTCCTATCTATGAGCATGGGATTTTTTTCCCATTTGTTTGTGTTCTCTTATTCCCTTGTGCAGTGGTCTGTAATCCTCCTTAAAAAGGTCCTTCACGTCCCTTGTAAATTGTATTCCTAATTATTTTATTATCTTCGAAGCAACTGTGAATGGGTATTCACTCATGATTTGGCTCTCTGCTTGTCTGTTATTGATGTGCAGGAATGCTTGCAATTTTTGCACATTGATTTTGTATCCTGAGACTTTTCTGTGCTTATCAGCTTGAGAAGCTTTTGGGTTGAGACAATGGGGTTTTTTAAACATGTAATCATGTCATCTGCAAACAGAGACAATTTGACTTCCTCTCTTCCTATTTGAATAACCTTTATTTCTTTCTCTTGCCTGATTGCCCTGGCCAGAACTTCCAATGCTATGCTGAATAGCAGTGGTGAGAGAGGGCATCCTTGTCTTGTGCCAGTTTTCAAAGGGAATGCTTCCATCTTTTGCCCATTCAGTATCATGTTGGATATGAGTTTGTCATAAATAGCTCTTATTATTTTTAAGTATGTTCCATCAATACCTAGTTTATTGAGTGTTTTTAGCATGATGAGATACTGCATTTTATTGAAGGCCTTTTCTGCATCTATTGAGATAATCATGTGGTTTTTGTCATTGGTTCTGTTTATGTGATGGATTATGTTTATTGATTTCTGTATGTTGAACTAGCCTTGCATCCCAGGCATGAAGCTAAAGTCATGGATAAGCATTTTGAGGTCCTATTGGATTCAGTTTGACAGTATTTATTGAGGATTTTCACATCTGTGTTCATTAGGGATATTGGTCTGAATTTTTCTTTTTTTGTTGTGTCTCTGCCAGGTTTTAGTATCAGGATTACGCTGGTCTCATAAAATGAGTTAGGGAAGAGTGCCCGGTTTTCTACTGTTTTGGAATAGTTTCAGAAGAAATGGTACCAGCTCCCCTTTGTACCTCTGGTAGAAGTTGGTTGTGAATATGTCTGGTCCTGGATTTTTTTTGGTTGATAGGCTATTAATTATTGCCTCAATTTCAGAACTTGTTATTGGTCTGTTTCAAGGATTCAACTTCTTCCTGGTTTAGTCTTGGGAGGGCGTATGTGTTCAGGAATTTATCCATTTCTTCTAGATTTTCTTTTCTTCTAGATTTTCTAATTTATTTGTGTAGAGGTGTTCACATTATTCTCTGATTATGGTTTGTATTTCTGTGGGATCAGTGGTGATATCCCCTTTATCATTTTTATTGTGTCTATTTGATTCTTTTCTTTTATTCTTTATTAGTCTAGCTAGCGGTCTATCTATTTTGCTAATCTTTTCAAAAAATCAGCTTCTGGATTCATTTGATTTTTTTATATATTTTCTTTCTGAATTTTTTACTGGTTATTTTAATATCCATCATGTATTGATGCATATTTATTATTTTATGAATTTTTTAATGTATAATATTATTCCTTCAAATTTATTGGGGACCTTAAACCTAATTAAAGTTTGTTAACTTTTAAGTCATGCTGTTATTTGCCTACATAGTAATTTGCTTATTATATGGGGGAATTGGTTAAAGTTAAAATGAAAATGTCCAGAAAAAAACACTTGTCTAATTAATAGGTAGCAGATGAGACTTGATGGTAGAGGTTTCTCAGAATTTAAAGGTTATGATGTCACATTAACTCTGGCATGAAAAAGAACAATTTGCAAAGAAAGAAATATGTTCTAGATCTTGTTAGTGTAGGACTCAAGGGAGATAAAATAAGGTGGAGACTTCATAGGAAAGTATCTTAGCCTTTAATACTCACTGCAAATACACAAGTTGGAGTTCCCTTGCTTGAAAAACCGAAGGGTCAGAAGCTGTCCATGATCACACTGATCATCTAAAATTAAATTTAAAAATAGAAAAGAGAAATTTATAAAAAAAATACTGAAGTATAGAGGAAGAGGATAGACTTGGGAAATAAAAGTATTTTATTTAAGTTTTTTATTCATGAGTTTTATAGATTAGGGTAAGTACATTTCTCAACTTTCACATCTGTAAAGTGGGTATTATAATACTACTACCTAAATTCTAAGAATGTAGTAGAGATTATGTTACTTACTGTAAATTTGAATTATTTGGAAATTGTAGCACCATGCAAATATTCCTTGTTATTAAATTATAGCAGCTAGTGTACTTAATAATGTATATTTCAAAATTGCTAAAAAGTAGATTTTAGACATTCTCACCATAAAGAAATGATAAGTGTGTGAAGTGATAGATATGTTAGATGAATGTAATCATTTCCCAATGCATACAGGTATCGAAAATATCATTGTATATCATAAATATATACAATTATTATTTTTCAATTAAAAATAAAATAAAATTTACCGGGCATGGTGGCTCACGCCTGTAATCCCAGCACTTTGGGAGGCCAAGTGGGTGGATCACAAGGTCCAGAGATCAAGACCATTCTGGTCAACATAGTGAAACCCTATCTCTACTAAAATATAAAAATTAGCTGAGTTCAGTGGTGCACGCCTGTAGTCCCAGCTACTTGGGAGGCTGAGGCAGGAGAATTGCTTGAACCTGGGAGGCGAAGGTTGCAGTGAGCTGAGATTGTGTCACTGCACTTCAAGCTGGTGCCTGGTGACAAGGCAAGACTCTGTCTCAAAAAAATAAATAAAAATAAAAAATAAAATATAATAAAATTTTAAAAATTTAGAAAATGTATTATGTTATTATGCTTTGCCTAAAAACAACTTTGTATCAGTAGTATCTTAAATAATAAAGCCTCATTAGGAATAGAAGAATATACAAGTTAATATACTTAAAACAATGTACTTATTAAATATGAAAAAAACTCTAAGTTATTTTTCTAGTTGTGCTGGTTAATACCTCTAGGTACCGGAGTTATAACCCAGAAGAGATCTGAGTTCATTAAATTTAGAATATATTGCGGATTTGTCATTTGTCAAACTTGTGACTTCTAAAATTATGATAGCACCATACATTTTTATAGAGCTCATTTTATTAAGCTTTTAAAAATGTTTTTATCAAATGTGAGCAATTACACAACTAGTACATAGTAGGCACTTCAAAATGTTATTAGTATGGAATTATAGGAAAACAGCTTTGAAGCAAATTTGCTAGTTCACCTCACTCACCTTCAATTGAAATTTCACTTTACAGTAAGTGGGAGAAGTGAGTCATTCAGCTCCCTAGACTCGGATCACATTCAGACAGCCATCCCTATAATGAGAGCACCAGCATGGAAACCTATTGCCCTGCTATCAAGGCACTGGACCAGCACAGGAGAAAGTTTCAATTACATGCAGGACAGATGTCTTGCCGGTGGTCATGGATGTGTTCACCTTTGGTGTCTCCTTATAAAACCTACGATGGCTCAAGTTTGCAAACTCCTCATCACAATTTCAGACTAAGGAAAGTCAGTTTTAATGGAATTCCCTTCCTGATGAAAATGGCAATAATTTGTGAGACTGAGCCTCCTGTCGTTCAGGTTGTTGCCTCATGAATCACGGTGCAACATCTCATTGCATCTGAATTCATGCAAATGGACAATTAAACAAGGGGGTTATTTTGGTCAAATCAGTCAGATATTGTATCTATTTCAAATAATAATGGAAGTATAATTGACAGTGCATAATTAATGATTAGGTAAGGTTGCTAATAATTAAATGATAAGAAGGTATGAGAGGAGGGAGGCTCCAGCATCTTGGGCTATAAGCCAGAAACAGAGGAATGCATTTGCCTCATTTCCTCACATCACTGGAACCCTTTCTAGTTGCATTCACAGCGATGTCCACACCTTGGGTGGTTGAACATTTGCTTATTGTGTTCCACAAACTTTCTTGAGGCAATTAAGTAAATAAATACTTTGATTTCATAGAATCTTTACTGAGTTTAATCCTGGATCTTTCTGTGTTTGCATCCTAACTCTAACACTAACCAACTATATGACCTTGGGAATTCTGTGTAATCTCATTGACTGGGCTTCCACCTTCTTAGTTTGTAAAACAATTGCTATGTTTTTATATCACTTATATATTACTGCAGTGAGGATGAAATAAAATATTAAATATAAATTTCTTAAGTAATTCTAAAAACTTAATATATGTGAAATACTATTTATTGTAATTGCGATGATCATTTCTTTTGCATGCTCCTTATCTCTCTTTTTGCCCCATAAAAGACGACTATATGCCAAACATTTAAAACATATTGTTTTAGCTTCCCACATTAATGACTGAGAAATTCCAGTTAAAATATAGGTAGTCACAAAACCAAAAACACTGCATGAAAGATATTATTAATGAACTGAACTTCAATACAATTAACAATTTCTGCTCTGTTGAAATACCCTGTTATGTGAATGAATATAGAAGACACAGACTGGAAAAGAATATTTGCCACAGATATCTGATCAATGACTGTTATTCAAGTTTATTAAGAACTCTTAAAATTCAACAATAGGAAAAACAACAATAAGAAAAATAACAATCCAAAAAACATAGGTAAAAGTCTTGAATACACACCTGACCAAAGAAGATACATTGATGAAAAATAATCATATAAAAAGTTGCACCACCAAAAATATGAAAATTGGAACAATAATGAGATACTCGGATACATCTATTAGAATGGTCAAAGTTTAAAATACTATTAATGGCAAATGCTGGGGATGATGGGATTATATGGAGTATCAGAAATACTTATTTGTTGATGGAAAATGGTACAGTTACTCTGGAAGACTGTTTGGCAGTTTCTTAGTGTACAAAACATAATCTTACCATAGCATCCAGCAGTCACGTTCATTGATATTTAACCAAATGAGCTAAAAACTTATGCCTATACAAAAACCTGAACACAGATGTTTACAGCAACTTTACTCATAATTCTTAAAACTTGGAAGCAACTGAGATTTTTTTTCAGAAAGTGAATGAATAAATTAACGTGATGCATCCAGACAATAGAATATTATTCAGTTCTAAACAGTTATGAGCTGTCAAGCCATGAAACCACATAGAAGAAACATAATTGGACATTATTAAGTAAAATAAGTCAATCTGAAAAAACTACACATTATATGCTTTCGACTATATAATATCCTGAAAAAAAGGCCAAACTATGGACACAGTAAAAAGATCAGTGGTTGTCAAGGGTTAGAGTGGAAGGAAGAACGAAGAGCAGTGCATGGAGGACTTTTAGAGCAGTGACACTACTTAACACTACTCTGTATGCTACATCTACATTGTATGCTACTACAATGGTAGGTACAAGTCATTACATATTTGCCAAGCCCAAAGAATACACAACGCCAAGAGTGAGCCTGAATGTAAACTACGCACTTTAAGTGATAATAATGTGTCAATATAGATTCACTGATAGAAGGAAATGTACTTCTCGATATGAGATGTTGATGGGGGAAGGTTGTTTAGGTATGGGGCAATAGGGTTTGTGAGAACTCTGTGCCTCGTCCTCAATTTTGCTATGAATGTAAAACTGCTCTAAAGTCTATTTAAAAACATGGCGTCTACATCTTATCAACTTTTATGCTTATAGCAAATCTCAAATCTCATTGGATGTCATTCCTCTTCACCCTAAAAAGATCCAAATCCCATCTGTTACTTCATATCTTTTAAAATTTTTCTTATTCTGGAATATTCTGCGCATTGCACTTCTTAGTGTGTTCTCCATTCTCTGACACTATTTTATTTTTTATTACACTACAGGGTAGTGTATCGCGGTATCTTAAATACTAATACAAATTCCAAAACGGCATTGCTGAATTATTACTCAAGTCAAAATTCCATTTTTATTCCAGTAAGACTTTCTTCCCCAATGGAATGTTAAAACTGTTTATTATATTCAAATTATGAGTTCTCCTTAATTACCATGCCAAAGCCCAACAGTTTTGAGCAATAAACCCTTAATCGCCTCATGAGCCTGGGAGTAAGAGATTTAGATTGCTCTTGGTTGGCTATTGCTTTCACTCTCTGCCATGCTCAGTCCCATATGTGGGGTTGGCTGACTGTCAACTAACTAATTTAAGTTGTTCTTGCTTGGGGTGACTGGACCATTAGTACTCTCAGCTTTGCTCTGCATATCTCTAAACCTCCAACGTGTAAAATCACAAGCAAGTTTTCAGGAGGGTGACAGAGGTACAAGAGAACAAGCAAAATATAAAAATGATACCTTCAAGATTTTATGACTTCATTTATGCTAACACATATTGATTATTAATCCCAAGGCCACGTTCTGATTTAGAAGGCAAGAGTAGGTCTTCCTGCCCACAGTGAATTGGCACTGGACAATTACATGACAAAGAGTGAGAATGAAGGATGAGAATAATTAGAACAAACTGACTGAAATTGTCACCTTCACCACCCTCTTTATTATTGTCTTGTTTATAATCTACAGAGCCTAAATTACCCTTTAGATAATTAAAATGAAAAATTCAAAACTTAAAAAGCCAGGTAGCATAAAAATAGACATATCTGTCAGTGGAACAAAATAGAGAGCACTTAAATGAACCCACACATCTACAGTCAGTTGATCTTCAACAGAGTGGCCAAAAATATACAATGGGGAAAAATGCTAATTTCTTCAGTAAAAGTTATTGACCAAACTGGGTATCCACATGCAGAAGAATAAAACCGGACCCTTTTCTCACACCGTATGCAAAAATCAACTGAAAAGCAATTAAAGACTTAAATGTAACACTTGAAACTGTAAAACTACTAGAAGAAAACATGGGTGAAAAACAGCATGGTATTGCTCAAAGAAATTTTTTTTTTCTTTTGGGTTTGACTCCAAAATCTCAGGCAACAAAATTAAAACTAGATAAATTGGATTAGATCAAATGAAAAAGCTTCTGAATAACACAGTAAACAACAGAGCGAAAGGGCAACCTGGCAACCTTCATTCAGATTGTGAGAAAAATTTGCAAGTCATGTATCTAACAAGGGGTTAAAACCCAAAATATATATGAAACTAAAACAAATCAATAACAATGTTATTAAATAAATCGACAAAAGGCCTGAGTAAATATTTTTCAAAAGAAGACATGCAAATGGAAATAAACATATGAAAAAATGTTCAACATCACCAATGTTGAGGAAAATGCAAATAAAAGACACGATGAAATATCACTTCACACCTGTCAGGAGGGTAATTATCAAAAAGATGGAAGATCAAAGGTGAAAGATAAAAATGGTGAGGATGTAGAGAAAAACTAACTCTTGTATATTGGTGGAAATATAAATTAGTATAACTGTTATGGAAAGCAGTATGGAGATTCCTCGAACACCTAAAAGTAGAATTACCATATTATCCAGCAATCCCACTTTTGAGTATTTATGGAAAGGGTTTGAACTCTCTGAACTCAGTCTGTTGAAGAGATATCTGTACTCTCATGTTTATTGCAGCATCATTCACAATTGCCAAGTTAGGGAAGCAACCTAAGAGTCCATCAATGGATAAATGAATTAAAAATGAGGTTTATATACCTAACTGATGATTGTTCATCCAGCCTTTAAAAACAGAGAAATTCTGTCATTTGTGACAACAAAGATGAACCTGGAGAACATAACGCTAAGTGAAATAAACCAGGCACAAAAAGCCATTTATATGTAGAATTAAAAACAAACTCACAGATGCAAGAGTAGGGTGGTAATTACCAGTGGTTGGGGGTGGGAGAAATGGAGAGACATTCGTCAAAGGGTACAATATTTTCGTTAGAGAGGAGGAATAAATGATAAATATTTGAGGTGATGGGCATGTTAATTAGCTTGATTCAATTATTCCACATTGTATACATATATCATACATCACTTTGTACTCCAAGAATATTAAAATTATAATTTGTTAGTATTAGGTAAAATGAAAATAATAAATTTTAAAATATTAGCTTTAACAAAGTTTCTCCAAAAGAAAAGAGAAGTAACAATTGGTAGACAGCTTGAATTTTCACCAAAAAAATGACATAAGGGCGATGACTTGAATACAAAAATGGATTTTCTATTTCTAAATGTTTAACTGTTATGTGAGAAAACTACTCAGAAGAACACTAGAAATCATCTATAAATCTGTTTCTGATGTGTGTGTGTGTGTGTGTGTGTGTGTGTGTCTAAGCAATCAGCACATTCATTAGTCAATAGGCAATTTTCTAATGATACCATTCAATTATGTAGGATATATTGAGTTTCTGCAACATCCCCATAGTGTAATTTCTACAACATCCCCATAGCGTAATTTACATAAATGTTTCAATTCACACGGCTGCATAACAAACCACTAAAAACCTTAGCAGCTTGAATCAACTCTTTATGTTGCTCACTAATCTGCTGTTGGGCAGGACTCTGTGGCATCTCATCTGTGTTTCACTCCGTGCCAGCCAGGGCAGTGAGGAGGCTTGAAGATGGTTTGCTCACTTATATTTTTAGTTGTTGATACTAAGAAGATTCAAACTGGTGGCTGAAACAGTTGGGGCTACTCAAGCATGTGTTTCTATCTTCATTTGATTACTTTAGCATGAATGCTTCAGGATAAATAAAGCACAAGGATTTTGCAGTTACTTCCTAAGAGAGAAGAGTGTCAGGTGGAAGCTGTATCCCCTTTTGTCACCATTGAATCCACACAGTGTCACTTACATCAAATTATGATCCCTATTTGAGGGGACAGCATTCAGATTTTATCTTTTGATGAGAAGAGTATCAAAATTCTGGGAGAGTATGTGACAATATTTACATTGCTATGGCCATTTCTGGAAAGTGCAATTAGCCACAGATGCCATAAGACTATAACCCTGTGATAGGGCCCACCCAGAGAGCCAAAGGAAGTTTCTTCATTTCAGCACTAATCCACGGAGCAGTCTAGCATTTAAGCTGATACTTTGTAGGCTCTATGCCCTATAAAACAACCACCATGTGCTAATTTTCTGAGAACTCTTCTAGAAAGAAAGCTCTAGTAAGGGCCAATCAGATAGTCTTTGAGCATGTACAGTATTTTCAAAATTGTTGGTATTTATCAATTTACTCGTTTATTTTTAGAGTTGGGCTCTCAGTATGTCCCCCCTGCTAGAGTGCAGTGATGAGACCATAGCTCACTACAGTCTTCAACCCCTAGACTCAAGCCATCCTCCCTCATCTACGTTCCAAAGTCCTGGGATTGCAAGTCTGATCCACCAAGCCTGGCAGCCATGGTACCCAGTATTATTTAGACAAAAAAAATGTGTCCCCGTTTTAGATTACATGATACTGGATTCTAATTATTCCACTTAATTAGATACTAAATTATTTATCATTTTGCTTATATTTTAGAAATTAACTTATTTATTTATGTCATTTCACTTCTCCCCAAAACTTTCCCATTAACACCACCATCAGAATGTATGATATATGAGAACAGAAACACATTATGTTGCTTTGCAATTTACCACTATATTCTCAGCACATAAAGTAGTTAAATGAATTAATAAATTAAAACCAAAAGAAGCTGTTACATAAGTAAAAAAGGGAGATATTAGGAAAATAGAGCCAGACTTTTACAATGTATAAGAAGCAGATTGGTTTTGCCAACAGGTTTGACAGAACGTAGAGATGAAGCCCTCATGTCTCAGTCTGTTCTGCTACTATAGCAAAATACCATAGACTGGTAGTTTACAAACAATAGAAATTTATTTCTCATAGTTCTAGAGGCTGGAAAGTACAAGATTACGGTGATGACAGATTGGCTGTCCAGTGAGGTCCAGCTTTCTAGTTCATAGATGATTGTCCTTTCACTGTGTTCTCACATGTTGGAAGGGGCGAGGAAGCTTAATGTGGCCTGTGTAATGAGGACAAGGATCCTATTCATGACAGCTCTGCCTTCATGATCTAATCTCTTAAGGGCTTCGACTCCCTATACCATCACCTTCGTATAAGAATCTAAAGGATGAGTTTGAGGAACACAAATATTCAGTTCATAGCACTCCACATAGAGTAGGTTTCATTTGTGTTTGCATGCAAGAGAAGTGAGGTTACTTTATTCAGATTCTTCATGAGTTAAGAGTTATACTGTACTAAATAGTAAATTGATCCTTTACAATATATCCTCTGTGACTGAAAAAAAAGTACCATAGAAACCTCTAGGATGTTTATAAAAACAAACTAAACTAAGTAGGCTCTAAAAGCTCTTCAATGTTTCTTAAAGCTCTTAAAAACTAAGATAAGCCATTTCTGTTTCTATAAGAAGTTTTAGCAGCTCTGTTTATGAGTAGAGCTCAGGCCTGCATGGCAAGAGAATTCATTGAAAGAGACGGGCCTAAACAGCTTTTTCCCAGAGACTGTTTTAAGTGGGATCATGGATATGAAATTTAAGAAACTGAAGTATTATAAGAACACCAGCCTTATTCCTCGAGCTGTGATGATCATTAAAATCTAACAAAGATCTTTGTTAGTTTAGAGTAAGACTTTGATTTCAAAAAGACAACATACTGACATTGAAGTGAATAAAATTTTTATTGCTATCATATATCACTGACAAACCTAGGGGAAACAGTATAAATGTCAGAGACACACACCCCTGGATTTATATTCTAACTCTAACAGCTATTAGCTGAGTGTCATTGGGCAAAACACTTTGCCTTCCTGAAGTTCAACATTTTCTCCTTCTTTTACGTGAACATGCAAAAACTTAGCCCACAGTTTGCCTTTTAAGATTCCATGAAATTGCATATTGAAGTATGAAAACAGTGCCCAATCTGGTCCCCAGATTTCTTCTTAAAAATGTGCCCCTAAATTAGATAAGTTATACTCTTTCCCAGCAAAGCAGTGAAAAGTGGCTAAGTGAGTGCAAAGGATAGAGACACCGTTTGCAGGCAAGCTAAGGAATTGTGCACAGTGAGATCCGCTTTCCCTACATGATACCACTGGGGACTATTGGAATTTAGACGTATTCAAGAAAGGGGGCACTTGGTTAAGGTTGTACAGTATACCAGGAACTGTGGGAAGCAAGATAATGTGCCCCAGAGCAGAACTCCACAGAATTGAACATTACATTTTTATAAATATCTCAACAGGCTCTTCTGCTTCAGTGTGAGTTTTTGCAATGTGCATAAGCTCCCATGTGCTTGATAAATAGGAGACTGATGTTAGCATAATGGAGAAGCCATCTTAGCTCAAATGTGATTTTTCCCAGTCAGTTAATTTTTGTGTAATATCAACTGAGCACAGCAAGTCATTGAGGAAAACAGGCCTGTATCTCGTGCCCATTCTTCTCCTGTGGCTCAAATTGACCACCTGTTCTGTTTGGGGAATCATTTTCCTGATTTGTCTGCATTTTGACCTTGTCCCCATGACTCAGCCACCTCAGCTCTTCTCGAATCTGTTTTGTCAAGCTGCTTTTCCCTTTTCTTTTTAAGGCAAAGTTCTATATTTTTCAGAGTAGTTTTGGCTGGTTTGTTTCTATAGGATTCAGCATGTCTTCTTTATGCTAGCATTTTCCTGTGGATTGCAACTGTTTCATTATCATTTTGCTTATATTAGGTTGGGAGTCACCGATACCAATCCTGTAAATATTTTCCCTACAAACCCTATTTTTAGGCACATTTTTTCAGTAAAAACTATTTAAGAATGCTTTTAAAAGCTACTTTATAGAAGAATTTTTGTTGCTAACTTCCATAAAAGCCAGAAAAATGGAAGTCACACTTGAACTTTACTTAGGAAACTTTCTCCGAGATTTATACCCTGACTTCAAAGAACACCAGTGACAATCACTGTAACAGCCAATCCCTTCTACTGGAATTTTTCCTCTTGGATACCAGAGTTCAGTGTACCACCTATGTGGTCCCTGATTCCCCTTAGCTTTTTAACACAACAGGGATCGCATGTTAATATAATTTGTCATTGATTTCTCAGTGTCAAACATAGATTCTGTCTGTAATAATAGGAGTTGTAACAGTTTATCATTATCTTGCACAGCATTTACCCAAGCGTCTGGTACATTGCAGGGTATCAAAAAGCAGTTCCTGAATGGCAGAATGCATTAATGTTTCACAGTGTGCACATGTCAGCAGGGAACCAGGAAATTCATCAAGAGAGTCAGGAAAGTTTATGCCCATAGTTATCATAAGCACATCATCATTGATATCCAATTCAATAGGCGATTGCAGCTTGTATTTTTTAGCTTTTGTAGGCTACACAAATCCCCTCATTTCCAGAGGTCCTATTCTGTTTTAGAGCAATCATTCTTAAAGTAAGTTTCATTTACTACTTTTACAGGCCTTAAAATATAAGGACCAGAGGGTTAAAGTAGTTAGACTAGAGTGACACAGGTACTTTGTAGTTCCACAGCCATCACGACCCACGTGTTCTCTTTCCTGGCCAGATTTGCCTGAATTACTACAATTATTTTCAGGGATTCCTGCTTAGTAAGACTTATGAAAGGATTATTTAGTATGCAAGGTTTTTGATTCCTGACACATTATCCTTTCTGTTCCTGTAGGCTAAGTAGATGAGGAATTAATATATTTTGTATGGATTAATACTTTCATTTAATATCTCTGTGGAGAAGGTTTTAGAGCATTGTGTGATGTTTTGTGCATGCTGATTTGAAGAGGCAGGAAAGAGAATGCTTATTTGTTGACATTTTGGTTTTGGTAAATAAAGTGACCTTTAGCTTTCAGTCACACACTTGAATTTAAGTAAAGATAAATGAAAATCTGGAAACCCTGGCTAAAAATCCAGTATATTTAGAATGAGATGTGTGTTATGCTCAGAGGAAAATACTTATTACTCCTGTGTCAGGACTGTTTTCCTCTAAAATATCCAGATATTCATGAGGGACAGATTAGACAAATAAAATCAAACAGTTTTATTTTTTATTTTTTGCAAAGGCATTGATAATATTATTTTCTTAAAAGACTAAGATGTAGGCTGGGTGTGGAGGCTCATGCCTGTAATCCCAGCACTTTTGGAGGCCAAGGTGTGTGGATCACCTGAGGTCAAGAGTTCCAGATTAGTCTGGCTAACATGGTAAAACCCTGTCTCTACTAGAAGTACAAAAATTAGCCAGGCGTGGTGGTGGGCACCTGTCATCCCAGCTACTCAGGTTGTTGAGGCAGCAGAATCGCTTGAACCTGGGAAGCAGAGGTTGTGGTAAGCCAAGATCGTGCCATTGCACTCCAGCCTGGGCAACAAGAGCAAAACTCCATCTTAAAAAAAAAAAAAAAAAGACTAAGATAAAAATATAACAGCCCCTGGCATCACACTTTTATGCATTTCTTCCAGAAAGATTTATTTAGTGTGTGTTAGGGTACAGGTACTGTACTAACTGATGGAGCTATGTAGGAGAGCAAAAAAAAAAAAAACAGGATAAGAATCTATGCTTCTAAAGAAAGAAAGATTTTGTATATTCGTTTTTATCTACATTTTGAGAGCACACCCACTGTGCAGACAGAAGTAAATCCACGGGCACAGATTCAGTTTTTGTCTAGATAAACATAAACAGGGCATTTTTTGCTGTCAGAGAAGTTTTGGGAATGAGCCAAGTACAAATTATTTTACAGCAAGCCAATGGACTGTCAAAATGAATTTGAATGTCTACCTCTCCTTACCCCAACCTACATTACACACATATGCCTATTTTGGTTTACCTTTTTATTCCTATTTTTAGGCTTATGTAACACCTTCTCCAGAGACATTTCATAGTGCTGCCAGATTCCCTGCTGATCAGTCTCTGCCCACTGCTTTCCTGTTGGCAGTTCCAGACCCTCTCCAGGAATGTCCCGACCACCATCCTCCTTTGACCAGATGCGACTGTAACTAAGTGGCCTCAGCAGAGAGGTGATACCTGAAGGTCACACGTTGCTATACTTTACTCTCATAGTTTTCTGCTACGTCACTAATATATGACTGATGAGTGTGGATAGCAGAAAGATAGAAACAGACACACAGAGAGAGAAAGAGGGGAGGGCAGAGACAGCACTATTTCTTAATACAATTTTCTGCTCTATTGTGAAGAAATGACTGATATGCGGGGGTAGCAGGAAGAAGAAAAAACAAAGAGAGGGAGAGAGCTCGTCCATTATATTGCAAATTTCCCCACCCCTTTTAGTTCATTATATTGCAAACTTCTCTGTCCCCTTCCTGCTCTTTTGAGCACCTTACCCTCTATGCACAGAACCTGGTGTCCCTCTAGGATCCCAACCACTTCCTTGCATGGACAATGGTACAAACTAATTCACAGAGCACAGTGTCTAGTTTCTGAGAAACTCTCCTGAATACCTGAGGGGGCTTTATCAGAACAGCCCAAGACTGGATCTCTGATGGATAGTTTTGTGTTTCAACTTGACTGGGTCACAAGGCACCCAGACATTTGGCCGAATATTATTCTGAATGTGTCTGTGAGGGTATTCCCGGTTAACTTATGATTCAGTACACAGAATAAACCAGATTACCCTCCCCAATGTGGCTAGGTCTCATCAAATCAATTGGAGGCCTGAATAGAACGAAAAGGCTGCACAAGACGGAACCCTTTCAGCCTGATTGCTTTGCTGAACTTTGGTCTTTTCTGGCATTCTAACTTAGACTAAAACATGTGTTCTTCTTGGGTCTTGAACCTACTGCTTTTCAGACTTGAACTTAACCATAGGCTTTTCTGGTTCTCAACCCTTCAGATTTGGACTGGAACTACACATCAGCTCTCATGGTCCATCAGCTTGCCAACTTCAGATTGAAAGAGAGCAGGCCGGGCGCGGTGGCTCACGCCTGTAATCCCAGCACTTTGAGAGGCCAAGGCGGGTGGATCAAGAGGTCGAGAGATCGAGACCATCCTGGTCAACCTGGTGAAACACCGTCTCTACAAAAATACAAAAAATTAGCTGGGCATGGTGGCATGTGCCTGTAATCCCAGCTACTCAGGAGGCTGGGGCAGGAGAACTGCCTGAACCCAGGAGGCGGAGGTTGCAGTGAGCCAAGATCGCGCCATTGCACTCCAGCCTGGGTAACAAGAGCAAAACTCCATCTCAAAAAA
>NW_016107813.1:168910-172892 GCF_001604975.1 Cebus imitator | reverse complement strand
AAAAAAAAAAAAAAGAAAGAGAGCAAGAGGAAGAAACTCAGAGAAAGAGAAAAATGAGAAAGAGATATACATGTACACACACACACCACACACACACACACAAACACACACACACGGTGATTCTGTTTTTCTGGAGAACACTGACTAAAATAGGTCCAGTCCTGTTAAGTCTGTGGCCACTGTGAGATGAATGTATGTACCTTCATTCTTATTTTCCTGGTAACCTTTTGATTTATTGAGCAAAGCATGACTGTAAACACTCATATACACACTCCTTCTCATTTACATATACTCTCCAAATACCCTGTGAAACCATAGAAAAAAGAGAACCATTTTCCCAAAGGTCACATAATTCACAGGCATTAGCATAGTCCACAAATTGAGTACATATTTCACAATACCAAGCAGAGTCATTTTAATTTTTTCCATCATCCTTCTTTTCTATGCTAATTTTTGAGGCCAGCCTGTGCAATAAAAGTAATTCTTATGGATTTTAAATTTGATTTGCAATTAGTTATCAAAACATTGAAGCTATCAATAACCCCTTAATAAATGAGTACCCTGTCCTTAACTCTGCATCAATTGGGTAGAAACTTTGAAATTTAAAGTTTTTTGTCTTTTTTTTTTCCTTTTGGACAGCTAAACTGAATTCTTCAGCATTTGTGCTTTTTCTCCCAGAATACTCTGTTTGTGAAAGAAGAGCAGTGCAATAAGGATTTGTTCTGCCCATTGCAGAGATAATTCCCCGGGGTTCCAAGAATCCCAGGGCTTCATGAGAGACGTCTCCTTACATTCAGTCTTGTGAATCTCATTCGTGGGTGAATGGAACCTGGCATTCCAAATGTCAGGACTCCCTCTTTATGATGAAATAAGCACATTGCGAGCAGAGGTTGGGTCTGTTTTGTTCTTTGTCTTATGTCCAGCTCTTAAATCACTGCCTCCACCTAGTTGGTTCTCAATAAACAGGCTCACAAGCACTGCAATAATTCATGCTTCCAAAACATGCTTGTTGGGGTGTACTGGTGCCAGAAACTGTGAGAAAGAAAGATAAGTGAAGTGTACAAGAGAGAATGCCAAGACAAATGTCGCAGACTTAAAGTCTATTAACATTTACAGACATAGAAGGAAAATGTTAAGTGGTGGCCACAGGCAAGAAAACAATACAGAGAGGTATCTATGGCCCAGCATCGTTTTCTGCTTTTTTGTTTTTTCTTTAAATTATTATTATTATACTTTAAGTTCCAGGTTACATGTACAGATCATGTAAGTTTGTTACATAAGTATACACATGACATGGTGGTTTGCTGCATCCATCCCCTCGTCATCTACATTAGGTATTTCTTCTAATGTTAACCCTCCCCAATCTCCCTACTTCCTGTTATCCTTCCCCTACTCCCCACCCCCAACAGGCCCTGATGTATGATGCTCCTCTCCCTGTGTCCATGTGTTCTCATTGTTCAACACCCACTTATAAGTGAGAACATGCAGTGTTTCGTTTTCTGTTCTTGTTTCAGTTTGCCGAGAATGATGGTTTCCAGCTTCATCACGTCCCTGCAAAGAACATGCACTCATCTTTTTTATGGCTGCGTGGTATTCCATCATGTATATGTGCCATATTTTCATTTTCTGTTTTAAGCTTATTATATTTGAATGGCAGATTGCATTTTCTTTCTCAGGTCTTCCTCTTTTTATGTGCAGTTAAGCAACAAGGCAAAGCATTTGATCCTATTTCCATTGAAAATTTTGAGTTCTAAAATTTTTAACGAACAGAAACATAGAAATTGAATTCTAGAAGAAATAGATACACCCATAGGAGTATTTCAATTTTTTCAGAATGACTTTTTAAAAAAGTGATAGATTTTAGAATTTAACCATACCAATTTTGTCACATTGTTATTAACCTGCTTGGTATTCATCTGAAACTTTTATTTTTTAATGGCAAGAAATATCAACTCAGCTATTTTGAAACGTTTGTCATAATGTTGGCTTACTCTCAGTTTCCATAAAATCAGCTTCTTAAGCAATGTGTTGTTAAAGTGAAAGCCTTTAAATATTATAAACTGAATGAGAGAAAAACATGGAAAATATTTTCCAAAGTTATACATTATATCCTGGGACTGACTAGTAAAATTAGAGTCATTTGGAATTTACAATGCACTTCTGATAAATATTAGTGAGTTCAAAATGTCATTGAATGGGGAATTTGAGGAAAGTAAAGAATCAAAGATTAATTCCCACATGAAATACAACTTTAAAGACTTTAAGTATTCTGTATTTAAGTCAATATGTCTTCTTCCTGTCAAAGGGTACAACAATAAGAAAAAAGCAATTCATATTTACTCAGCGTCTCTATTATGCCAAGCCACAGAACAAGACCCTGATTCTTAAAAAGAGTTCTATGCTAATTACAAATGATCAAATTTAAACTTTAAAATAAATTTACTCTTCATGTGACTGTTTAACAAATTGAAGCTATAGTGTGAAGCTTATGGTGGTTAGGTAACTGGACAAGGCCAGTAAATGTCAGAACTTGGGTTACAATTTGTTGTATGTCAACTCTGTTATTCATTAAATAATATTGCCTCTCGCAGAGGGAAATGGGGAGAAAAGAGGAGGAAGGAGTAGAAGGAAGGAGGGTAGAGACGATGCATGGCTATGAGGGATATTTGTGGGCTCGCCTAGTTTAGACAGCAATTTATACATAAGGCATGTGTGTCTCCCTGCAGGCTCCAGCCGAAGTGTCTTAGTTTTAAATTGGCTTCTACCTTTTGCTCACCAAATTGGACTTTTATGCAAATTTACTCTCTTTGCTGTCCCCCTTTGGTTCTGAACATTGATATTTCACAAGTATTTCAACCACATGCCTCGTTAACACAGCAATCTCAACACACTTGTCCCACCTTCCAGAACCTGGTCCTAGGACTCAGCTCCAGGACTTCCTGGACACTGCGAATGAGAGTTCAAGAGCATTTTACCATTAGAAAATTAATTGCCAACATTTTTTTTAAAGCTCATCAAATGGACATAAGACTTAATTCTTGATTCTGCTAGATCAAGACAACAAGACAAATAAAGGAAAACAACATTCAAAAGAACAACAACAAAAAAAGAGGCAGTTATCAATGCATCAGAAGAGGGTGGAATAGCCTGTTTTTTTTCTAGGTTTATTATTCATTTTCATGTAAGTGTTACAGCTGTGAGTGAAGAATAGCCAGCACTTTTTAATCAATCAAAACTACTTTTTTGGTTCACTGTGCAAAAAGAAAGAGATTTGGCACTGCCATTTCATTTTGCTTTTCACTTGTCCATCAATTCTTTTCAGACTCCTCGGGGTAAGTAAAATGCAGTTTTGTCAACCCTGTGGAGTATCAGATATGGGATAAAATTTACCTGCTGCTTTAAATTATCTCAATCCGGTATATTTATGCAATCATTTCCCTTGATTATTGAATTATGTTCACAATTTTCAACACTGAAAAGACAATATCCAAGAAGAACTTTATTTTAAAAGAGAAAATCATTGGTTTATAACAGAAGGAAATTTTACTAAGTTTTTATTTACTCTTCCAATGTTTCATTTCCAAAGGTTCAGTTAGTGTAGGGCACATAGACTGTTACTATCAAGAGTTAATAGACAATATTCAGCAAAAAAGCATACTGCCTTTATAAACAAGTATTCCTCTGAAGGAGTGGTTTGAGGTATAGAGCTTCATATCTCTCATGATAGAAAGATTTGTGTTTTGGGTGAAAAAGCATTAACTCAATAATTCTAGCATGGAGTAACACAGACTACAGTATAATCCAACTTGGCCCTCTGGGGCTCATTATGAATTTCCTGAACCCAAGATTTTGCATTTGGGTGCTCTTTCTCCCAATAAATAGATACAGTTTTAAAATTGAGTTTCATTATTGTTTTGGTATAAAGATGAATGGAATCCAGGCTAACTATGTTACTTTTATTTTGCTGATTTTTTTTTCTTTT